>NW_026461794.1:0-71035 GCF_021730395.1 Mercenaria mercenaria
GATCATCCCTGTGAAGTTTCATCAAAATTGGCCTGATGGTTTAGGAGGAGATGTTGTTTAAAGGAAAGTGTGGACGGATTGACGGTGAGCGATCACAACAGGTCACTCTGAGCTTTTGGTCAGGTGAGCTAAAAACAGCAGGGACGGAGGGAGAAAATGGACAAACTGTGAATGAACGTTAACGCCAATGTATGTCGCCGTAGATAAAGACCAAGTACTCACGTTGAATATCCTGTCCGAGATGAATGTCAAAAGTTTTCATACCTTTTTAGTATTATCACAAAACAACTTGTTATGACCGATGTATTGCTCATGAGAATTTATAAAATAAATTAACAAATATGAACTAATGCAAACTTAATGAAAGCATCATAATGAAGGCAGGACGTCGTTAACTTTGCTGAAATATAATGGCTGTGCGCCGGAATCTTGTAAGTGACTGTTTTCGAGGATGTGTAACTCCTTAATGCGTAGTCATAATCATGTGAAATTTGCAGTGCAGTTAGTCGAAAGATTACAAATCATAAATATATTTCTTGTTTTGCTTCATTTAAGTATGTAAAAGCTAGAGAAAAAGTCTACATTATCTTTGAAGAGCCCTCGTATACTGATTTCAGCTAAGTTCACAAGACTGATATAATTGCTCTATAGTTATTTTAATTAAATCCAAGGGCAACTATACCAGGAATAAGCTGAACCACAACAAATTGTATCATGCACATCTCCACCCAATTATGATCCTGTATACGAAGTTTTAAGTCAATATCTTAAGAAATGTCCCCTGTCTCAAACTTTGTTTGTTGGGGTATAATGACATATGCTATCCTGCCTCAAAAGCTTTAACCTTGATTTTGAAAAAGGTTCCCAAATGTTAGTGATATGTAACAACAAACTTGATTTTCATGCCACACAATAACTAAAAATTTCCATGAAGTATGCAATTCTTCCTACAGTATGGGATAGTGTAAAGTTTTCAATTGCATGCACTACAGAACATAAAGGTATTTAATTCAGTGTGTTTGTCAGCCTATCTAAAACAAAAGCAAACAAAATAGCAAGATTTACAGCCTACGGCATGAAAAGACAGAAGAATGTTCATTCATAACTATAATGACGATTATAACATGCTTTATGATGTGCTATTCCTTTACTTTAGTACTGTGGTGATCCGATGACCTTAACATTTAAATGTTGCATACTGGCCTGAAACAAGAGCAGTTGGTAGAATCTTGAGTTCAAGTATTGCAACTGTTTGATTGTAAACTAATAGATGGCTTCAGAACTGATTGTACTTCAATGCCTTTAACATAAGTGGAATCTTCCACTCCACTTAATAGCTTTCACCATATCCTCCTTGAATAAATCAGGATCAGCTAACCCACGCACAAGTTCTAAAACCATGCCACAGGTATGGGCTACAGGTAGTTTTCTATCAGCCGTTACAAAGTCCACTTCAAGTTTTTTGTCAAACCCCATGAGGGGCACAGAACTTGCTCCTGCCCAAAACATCAGTACATCTGCTAAGGCTATGTCACTTTCTTTGCCTAAAAATGAAATATCATAGAGTTTTTAAGAGAATATACACACCTTTAAATCATACTAATGCTACTGATCTGCACGCTATCAAAGACATTCTATCCAAGGAAATTATTCTAGAAATTTTTCCAGGGTAAAATTACTTTGTTTAAAATATCCCCATTTAAAGTGGTATATACTCCAAGCACACGAATGAACATGAATCTGTTTATGAAAATCTGTACTTATACTGACTGGCAATATTGTTCAACCTGAATTTCAACAATACTAAACAATAACTTGTCAGTCTCCATAAAATACTACAGCTATCAAGTTTAGCAAGTATATATATATATATATATATATATATATATATATATATATATATATATAAGCAAGTTGGATGAATTATTTTCAAGGATATGAAGAAAACAAGAGCTGTCCATAAGACAGGGTGCTCAACTTTGAGTTAGAGATTTGCAAGAAAAAGGAGCTTAGCTATGTCAAATAAATAATCAGAATTATAGGGATTGTTTCACCTCATGTTTCACAGTACTGGACTATTTTCACATTACTGGACTATTTTCACAGTACTGGACTATTTTCACAGTACTGGACTATTTTCACATTACTGGACTATTTTCACAGTACTGGACTATTTTCAGAGTACTATTTTCACAGTACTGGATTATTTTCACAGTACTTGACTATTTTCAGGCATAATTGATTATTGTGTATGTTAGTAAATTAGTATTTTAAGTTTCAAGAGTCAATTACTATGAAAATAACAGAGATTATTTGACTTTTATTTAAAACAGTAACCTGAACATTTCTAGTAATATAAAGGGGGCATACATATGTCAAAGTTCAAGCAGAGTAAAAGGATAGTTTCTGTGTAGACTTTAATAGTAAACAACTATTTTAAGTTTCAAGTCAATAGCTTTGAAAGTTACAGAGATATTGCACTTTAACAAAATATTTTCTAAGTTAAAAGGGGCATAACTGTCAAAATTAAAATCAGAGTTATGGGGACTGTTTCTCCTTGTGTAGACTTTGATAGGGAACAACTATTTTAAGTTTCAAATCAAAAGCTTTGATAGTCACAGATATTGGGCTTTATCAAAAACAAAAACTTAAAAATTATATGTTAAATAGGGACATAACTCTGACAAAATTTAATCAGAGTTATGGGAATTGTTTTTCCTGGTGTAGACCTTGATAGTGAATAACTACATTTTAAGTTTGAAGTCAACAGATTTGAAAGTAACAGAGATATTTGACTTTATCAAAACTTTAACCAATGGCGACGGTGACGCTGAGGCGAGTAAAATAGCTAGTCTTTTCTTCAAAATGTCGAGTTAACGGTACATTGTTTGTTGCAGAAGAGCAAAATGCACAAATTGTGGTGAAAATTCGAGGACTGAGATATAAAGTCAAAATACACCACTCCTATTTAGTGTCGGCCTGGACTATAGACATAAGTTTACCTACTAGACATGATAGTTCATGATAATATTCCTAGTACCAAGCCAAGTTTCTGTTTCTGTTACAAGTGAAACCAAGCTAAAAAAATAAATTTGTTCCAGTAGTTTTTAAATCCGTAGCATAATTATACAGTTAATGTGAATAGGAAATCAAAACTGATTCCCATATATTACAACTGCATATGACTGTTCAAGTTATTTCAAATTTGACAGCCTTGTTAATTCAAAATAGATATGTCTACATATTAGTTATGTATGAAATCAAAAGTTAGCAATGCAAGAAAGTATTGATGCAATGTAAAATTTAACATGTTTAGAACTAGTAAAGACCAAACAAAGACCAAGACAGTTTATTTTTCCTATCCATAACTTTAATGCAATTATCTTGAAAATATCTGAACATACAAATCTATTGATTTCACTTTCTAAAAAGGACACTATTTAAGTCACACTTTGTAGCACTGTAGACATAGTGATTTGAAAAAATTATCCTGTGTTGGAAACTGGAACAAACTTATTACACACCCTTTAGTCTGGTAATATTACTGTTTGCTACATCAGGACCAGACAATAATACACATTTCCTCTTCATAACGAAACAGCCAAGGAAATGATTCAAGAAACTGTCCCGTCAATACTCGGACAAACGAAAGTGCAGGTTAGGGCAAACCTAAGTTTCAATCTATGTGTGCCCACAGAATGTTTCACAGCCATCTATAATAGTACACTCATTATGAAGTTGATAAGTACAGGTAGTATTATATTCATATGCAGTTTATATTACCATCACATTCAATCAAGAATGCCTCCAAGCAGTATACTGTATCCTTCTCCAACCTTTGGTTATTGGAACCCTCTGGACTGAAGTTCACCTCATACAACAATCTGAATATGTCAAACTTTAGATGAACAGCTTGGTGAACAAACAGACTAGAAAATACTTTAGGTGCATGGAGTATCTCTTTGTGCAATGAACCCACTTTATCCAGTCCATTAACCCTTAGCCTGTTGGCGGCAAGTAATTCTGCCTTTGCAACCAGTGCAGACCAAGATCAGCCTGCACATCCGTGCAGTCTGATCATGGTCTGCACTGTTCGCTATTCAGTCAGCAAATTTTCAGTGAACACCCCTTTGAATAATAAATGGTACTGCCCAAAATGAGATGGACCAGTCCATTTTAGAAATTTAGCAGGGTAAAGGTTAACAAATTAGGTAATTTCAGCAATGCCATGGAATCTGAAATGTTTGGTCAATGCATAAAAAATGATGTCAAATACAAGGAATCTAGAAATGAAATGATAGCAACATCATTACATCAACATTTAAAACCCAATGGGAAAATACAATTGATAGTACAAAAGCGATTACAATTGAGGCACTGTCAGTGTTGAACTAGGGGGGTTAAACCAATTTACTGGCGCTAAACCTCACTGTTCTCCCAAAAGCAATCTACTGACTAGGCATTGTAAACAAGGATTGTTTGTAAAACATGTATGCTCCCCCTCCACTCAAATGTGCAACATTGATTTATTAAGGCGCTATTGCCATTTCAAGCAATTTTCAAGAAATAAAGGGTCATGATCCTGGCACAGTGCGGCTGGTTATAGAACATGACTCATTTATTATGCCTATATATAAAAATAGCCGCTCTCTAAAGAATTCTAACAAATGGCGAAATGAAAAGGACACAGAGTAAATTATTCTAAATTTATCCAATGATTCATGGCTGTATCTAAGAGCCACAAAAACGTCACATTTGAAGGTATAATAAAACTGGTCTACCAAGCAACTATCCACTTTCTATGCTTAACAAGAATTACCAATGAAGGTTCATTCAGTTCAGCAAACGCATTATCGCTGCACAATACAAGCAGTTGTTGTTTAATTTCAGTATATACTTTCTTTTGGTGTGTAGTGATCATTTTGAATTTGAAAACACAATTAACAATAAATGGTTCTGTTACAGCATCATACATAATATGTGATAGGTGACTAATTTTATCAAGAAAAGACAAATATTAACAGTTGATATGCATCATCAAAGGTGGGGATCTAACCTTTATGCCAATAAGCAATGAATGATAGTCTTACATCTAGGAAAATACTAAAATACATATCCATTAATTAACAATGATCAGTCTAATATTATGTTGAATGTCAGTCTTATAGTCAAAAAGTAATGGCACAATAACTAGCATAATAATAATAGCACACTGAATGTCAGCCTTACAGTTAAAAGTAATGATATCAATATATTTATATTTACATGTGAAGTATCAATACAGCATTTACAAATGTATGTTGAATGCCATGCTAACAATTAAGAAGTATGAGAAATATCTATTATAACAATGACTATCATATGTTGAACATCATTTTTACAATGAAACTGTAATGACATATCTATCAAGACAACAAAAATTGACTGACACATGTTGAACTATCTACAACTATAGGTATACTGAGCATACCAGGGATGGGAGGGAGGGTTTGAAGTTGTTGATAATTTGCGCGTAAGCTTTTCGTGCTCCGCAATTGAATAATATTAAAACCCGTACCGTCCCGTACTTGCATAAATATATTTATTTTTCAATAAATCTGTATTTATGCAAGCTCCGTAGCATTAGCTCCATATAACCAAGGTATATATATCTTACACTCACTTTATGAGCTCTGTTTGATGATGTAGTAAATCAAATCAAAACCCAACACGTATCTTTGATTGAAATCTGTCATTTAATATCTAAATGACGAATTTGAAAACACAATTAACAATAAATGGTTCTGTTACAGCATCATACATAATATGTGATAGGTGACTAATTTTATCAAGAAAAGACAAATATTAACAGTTGATATGCATCAACAAAGGTGGGGATCTAACCTTTATGCCACATATTGCAAAAACATAATAAATGAATTTCATTTATTAAGTTATTAGCAATAACCCCATCCGAAGAAAGTGAGTGTATCATTTATTTATCAACAGCTTACTACTGTGTTGTGTTACACCCTCTAACATGCAGAAATTGTAGAAAATGGTATATTTAACATGACAAAATACAGGTGAGCAACCCTTGGCACCATCACTCAAGCAAAGTATCAGTAACTCATAAAAACATGCAAAATTGCCTATACTATTAAACTTCATGTAACATGATAAAATAAGTGCGAGAGACCCATGACCCCATCGCACCATTAGCAATAAGAATTATAAACATAAAAAACTAAATATTTACTTGATAACAATCATCCACCCCAACAAAGGTGTATGATTTCTAAAATCCAATACTGATATTTGTCTTAAGAGGATAACAGAAGAATACTTGTTAACGTGTTACACTCTCTAACATGCAGAAATTGTAGAAAATGGTACATGTATATTTGACATGACAAAATAGAGATAAGAATCCCTTGGCACCATCACACAAGCAAAATATTAGAAAATTGCCTATTAATAAAGCTTATGTACATGTAAAATGATAACTTAAGTGCGAGAGACCCATGACCCCATCGCACCATTAGCAATCAGAATTATAATATAAGAAAACTAGATATTAACTTGATAAAAATAATCCACCCCAAACAAAGGTGTATGATTTCTAAAATCCAATACTGATATTTGTATTAAGAGGATAACCGAAGAATACTTGTTGAAGTGTTACTTTGTTTGTTTGTTTTGGGTTTAACGCCGTTTTTCAACAGTATTTCAGTCATGTAACGGCGGGCAGTTAACCTAACCAGTGTTCCTGGATTCTGTACCAGTACAAACCTGTTCTCCGCAAGTAACTGCCAACTTCCCCACATGAATCAGAGGTGGAGGACTAATGATTTCAGACACAATGTCGTTTATCAAATAGTCACGGAGAACATACGCCCCGCCCGAGGATCGAACTCACGACCCCGCGATCCGTAGACCGACGCTCTACCTACTGAGCTAAGCGGGCGGGCTCGTTGAAGTGTTACATCCTCTAACATGCAGAAATTGTAGACAATGGTACAAGTATATTTAACATGACAAAATAGAGGCGAGCATCCCTTGGCACCATCATACAAGCAAAATATCAGTAACTTATGAAAACATGCAAAACTGCCTACTAATAAACTTTGTGTACATGTAACATGATAACATAAGTGCGAGAGACCCATGACCCCATCGCACCATTAGCAATCAGAATTATAATATAAGAAAACTAGATATTAACTTGATAAAAATAATCCACCCCAAACAAAGGTGTATGATTTCTAAAATCCAATACTGATATTTGTATTAAGAGGATAACCGAAGAATACTTGTTGAAGTGTTACTTTGTTTGTTTGTTTTGGGTTTAACGCCGTTTTTCAACAGTATTTCAGTCATGTAACGGCGGGCAGTTAACCTAACCAGTGTTCCTGGATTCTGTACCAGTACAAACCTGTTCTCCGCAAGTAACTGCCAACTTCCCCACATGAATCAGAGGTGGAGGACTAATGATTTCAGACACAATGTCGTTTATCAAATAGTCACGGAGAACATACGCCCCGCCCGAGGATCGAACTCACGACCCCGCGATCCGTAGACCGACGCTCTACCTACTGAGCTAAGCGGGCGGGCTCGTTGAAGTGTTACATCCTCTAACATGCAGAAATTGTAGACAATGGTACAAGTATATTTAACATGACAAAATAGAGGCGAGCATCCCTTGGCACCATCATACAAGCAAAATATCAGTAACTTATGAAAACATGCAAAACTGCCTACTAATAAACTTTGTGTACATGTAACATGATAACATAAGTGCGAGAGACCCATGACCCCATCGCACCATTAGCAATAAGAATTGCAAACATAAGAAAACTAGATATCAACTTGATGAAATTAATCCACCCCAAACAAAGGTGTATGACTTCTAAAATCCAATACTGATATTTGTCTTAAGAGGATAACTGAATAATACTTGTTAACATGATACTCACAAGGTGAGAGACCCTTGACCCCATCACATTTGTGACCATGATGTACCTATATGATTGGAGCTTGGACCCCATCTAATTTTTCTCCCATAGGAATGCGAATATACTTTTTATAAGGTTTGAAAACCACCTGCCAAAAGGTCGATTTTTTTTCTGAAACTCACCATAAACCTCTTTGCAATGCCGCACCAATGCGGAAACTATGACCTTTGTAAAAGTCATTACTATACCCTAACCGAGTGAGTGACATCTGAAGCTTGGTACAAAAAAAATAAATATATATCTTGTCACTGGATGATTATCAAAAACGGAAATAGTAGGCCAGGTGGAGTGTTACTTAACGTATAATACGAGTACAATGCATGCAATGGGCACATACCTAATTCATAGTGACAACATGATATATGCAGTTTATGGGTCTTGCCTTGACTATAATTATAGCTTTTCAGAACCAAGTCAAAGCTATTTAGTTCGACTGAATGTTATATATACATGTTCTACTACTATGATATACGAGTCGGGAGAGGAAGAAGTAAATTCTCCAACTCGAAGGAAAACATGAAAGGTCAATAAATAAATGGCTGTTAGCAGTATTAGTAGAAATTGCGAATTACAAACTACGTCCATTGACCGTATTAAGTTATGCAACTGGCAAACGTGTGTCTGTTTTAGGAACTAAATTATGATAACCTTGCAATGTTTTTAAAATGTGTGTCTTAAAACAAAAAGTTATATCTCAAACATTGTAGAACTAATCTTTTGACCAGGCATATAATACTTAGGTCCTGAGATGTTTGTTTATTTACCAAGCCTACAACTGAATTGGAATGATTTTAAATGCATTTTGGACATAAATTTTGACAGAAGCGCACCAGGTCCAATAGTTTTCACAAGTTCTACTGCATCATCAATATTTTGATATTGAGCAAAACACAATTCTGATGGGATTTCAGCCTTAACAGATTGACCTTCTGGAAATGATAAATAATGTATTCCACGAAATTCACTGGGTTCTTGATTTGGTACTAAACCCAGAGTTGAGGTCATAACGTTGCTGAAAGGTAGTTCATTCAAAGGACCCGGAACACGACCCGCATCAATTTCAACAGTGATTTTATGCCCTCTAAATTTTCAGTCGCAGATTTTAAGTTCCCAGGAAATTTATTAGAATGAGTACCTGTAAAAAGGTATTTTAAAGCCCTTGTGAAGCCATTCATCAAATATTCAGTTAATTTCAAGTCGCACCTTGGAGCCAGTATCGTATGTTATCAGAATTAATTGGTGTAACAATATGAAAAATAGCCTTATTTAAGACTGCAGGCACCATGCATAGGGTTACGTTATCAGTTCTTTGACTTGAAATTTGATTGCACCTTTTAAAAAACACACAATTCGTCCATGAGGACCGGGGCACTTTTGACATCTGTGCTGAAAGATGCACGATTTTCTGGCACTAGACCCGTTGTTAAAATCAAAGCACGGGTTGTTTTAGTGGGATCTTGCGCCAAGAAAAGACTGTTTTTGTTTTGGCTTAATAAACCCCATGACCAGTGCCTGCGTGTATAACTGGGTATCGATTTCCCCATATGAAATCGAAGCCAATCTTGCTTCTTATAAGAGACTAAATTGTCTATCGTAAAAATGGCAGCGGAATCCCCCGATTGCTTTGCAAGTTTACGAACTATGTCGCAATGTTTCATTAAAGTAGCAGCAGATGTTGGGTGTCTGTCTGTGTAAACACTTGTAAAAATATGAAATGTATTAAACCCTTGATCCAGCATTTTTATACTGGTCGACGATTTAAAACTTTTTTGAACGAGAGTTTCCCACTGCCATTTCGACTAAATGATATTGATAATCACCTTTATTTTATATGGAATCTAACTCCACAAACTGATCTGATACAATCTTAGCTTTGATTTTTTCATCAATACCAAAAAAAAGTGGATGCAAAATGTGGCAGAATTTTGATTCAAACTGATGCTGGCAAAGTTGGTGTTGACGCAGATGTTGAAGTGCTTTGTGTGGATTCCAAAGGTATCTGTTCTTTTCCGAAGTTTTGGTTCTGAATAGTCAGGCGGTAGTACCTTCAAGTCGAGATCTTTTTAAACCTACGACATACCTCGATCGTGTGACAGCAGGAACAACATTTGATATAATTGTGTTCAAGTCTTTTTCTGATAAATTGGATGTGTTAGCTTCTAAAACCTGCTCAATTTGGTTTGTTCTTCGTTTGGTTTAGCTGCTTCCGCAGCTGCAGCAGCCTTCGCTGTCTTGGTGGCATATGAAATAGAAAACCATATACGAGAACATGTAAAGATCAACTTCCACGAGAAATACTGTATTTACAACAATCTCTTCTTGTAACATGTTACAAGTGTATGGCAGTCCTCCTGTGTTTAACCATACAGTAAAAATAATCTATCGACAAAATAAAGTAGTCCATCTGACTACATATAGTCCATTTGACTATACGAAGAAGTCCATCTGACTATACAAAGTAGTCCATCTGACTACACTATAGTCCATTTGACTACATCAATACGGACATAATATCTGAGTAACATAGACTTAGTAGCCCATTTGACCCCATGCAGCCCATTTGACTACATAAATGTAGACAGCTGTCAAGTACAATCATTTTTTGTTGTCCATTTGACAACTTGCGGTGTATTTGACTACAGATTATTTGTCTGTAACCATTATTTATATAGTGGAACAGAATATAAGAAAATAAAGACAATGTGTCTGGATTTTATAATTCTAGTAGACCATTTAACTACATTTAAACTAATCGGCCACAAACGTATAAACAAATACAGAAATCTGTTTACACTTTATAATTTTATTAGTCCAGTTACTTACATTTAGTCTTTTACTACAAACGGGCAGAAAATTTGTGATATACAAGATCTGCCATGTTCATAAGCCTGCAGAAAGTCTTGTTTATCTAACTGAAATGGTTCTATCATATATGACAGGCTAATATACTTACTATATCTATACTTACTAAAACAGCATGTAAAGAACAACTTCCACGAGATAATACTGTATTTACAACAATCTCTTCTTGTAACATTTTAAAAGGGTATGGCAGTCATCCTGTGTTTAGCCATACAGTAAAAATAATCCATCGACTAAATAATGTAGTCCATATGACTACATATAGTCCATTTGACTATACAAAGAAGTCCATCTGACTATACAAAGTGGTCAATCTGACTACACTGTAGTCCATTTGATTACATCAATACGGACATAATATCTGAGTAACATAGACTTAGTAGCCTATTTGACTCCATGCAGCCCAGTTGATTACATAAATGTAGACAGTTGTCAAAAATGATCATATTTTGTTGCCCATTTGACAACTTGCGGTGTATTTGACTGCAGATTACTTGTCTGTAACCATTATTTATATAGTGGAACAGAATATAAACAAATACAGACAATGTGTCTAGATTTTATAATTCCAGCAGACCATTTAACTACATTTAAACTATATAAACACATACAGACAATGTGTTTAGACTTTATAATTCTATTAGTCCATTTAACTACATTTAGTCTTTTACCACAAATGGACAGAAAATTTGTGATATACAAGATCTGCCCTGTTCATAAACCTGCAGGAAGTCTTGTTTATCTAACTGAAATGGACCCCACATGGGTTTGGTTCTATCATATATGACGGCTAATATACTTACTAAGTTACTATGTCTATACTTACTGTTATATGATAATATAGATACAACTGTGCCACCAATTAGAATACAGTATCTTCCAGTACATGTGTGAATTACATATCTGCAATGCACTTCAAAATCATTTCTCTCACATTGTGGAAAAAATTCAAATCCCAGGTTGTTGAAATGAACATGTACCATCTATCTGTAAAGTGTTAGCATTAGAATGTTTCATTCCTTTCAAATTCCAGTATGTTAAGTATTCCAAGTTCTTGCTTAAACACCCTGTTTGCTTTTCTCAGTAATAAAATCATTGTATATGTACGCTGGGATGTGGCGGGTGTGTTGCCTTAGAATAAATTGGCAAATAAAGATATGTTTCGGATTGTAGCAACGTAAGAAAAGTTTAGCAATTGAAACATTTCGTAATGCTGTGGTCTCTGCATTTAATGCAGTAGAGCCTGGTTAATCAATATCGTTACTACCAATGAACATGACACCATAGTCAGAATGATGCTTCACTAATCAATCTTGAAAGAACAGGACATGGTTCGAGTTTGTTAAACAACCGCCACTAATTCCACAGAACTTCACGTCAATTGCCAAATCAATATTAAGTAAATCATATCTTTGCAGTTTATAAATATACGCCAGAAATTGAGCTCTATGAGAATCTCCCATGAACAGCAAAGACATCTCTAGCACCAAGTAAACTATATTACTGGGTCGAAAATGACCGAGTACGAATAAAGAAAATTAAAACCATACAAATATGATTGTCCAGTGTTGTACACTACGGCGATGTCTGCAGCATAACATTACATTGTGTTGGACATCAAACTGTAGTAAAACATCAGAACTGTACGTGCTAGAACCTCTTCTATTGACAATTTTGAAGTTGTTGATAATTTGCGCGTAAGCTTTTCGTGCTCCGCAATTGAATAATATTAAAACCCGTACCGTCCCGTACTTGCATAAATATATTTATTTTTCAATAAATCTGTATTTACACCAGTATAATTCATCAACGTACACCTGTAGTAAAGTATGTTTTTCAGCAGGTATGTAGCTACTTTATCTTTCTTCTCCAATTTTATTTTTGTAGGAAGTAAGCCTTGATCAATAATCCAGTCAGCATGTTTGTCGATAACCGACTTAAATCCCTCATCGTATGGGCTGTCTAGGATCTGGATAATATGTGGAAACTGTGCACTTTGGTTTACTTTGTTATGATAGAAATAGAACAACAAAGTCACTGTCATTCTTGTTACACAGGGATATAAATAAGCATGGGCCCAGTAGCCCATGGCCCCTAGATTTTGGGCTGGGCCCCTAAATTGTTGAGAAAATGCCCATATACCTCATGGTAAAAATTTTTTTTGGACAGTCTGGGCCCCTAAATAAAAATAGCTAGTTTATATCCCTATTGTATTGAACAGTCATAATATTACAGTACAGGGTCTGGGCACTCAATGTTGAACATAGATTTTGTCTCAAAAAAATTGACAATACAGGGTTTTAGCAAGCAATGATGAACATGTTAGATATGTCTTGAAGAATTGGCCACAAAATGTCATGGTGACCTTACATTACTTGTATAATAAAGGAATTTACATTTCCATTTTACATACAATGTCACTTGAAAAGATAGTTCAGACTTGTACATGCATGTAAGCTTGACTTATTTGTGCCTAGCAGCCATGAAATGCCTACCGTATATATGTTAATAACAATTTCAGCCATTATCATGGGGTTTTCATGCTAAAATCACTGTGAATTTAGGTGGACATAATTGGTCTTCTCACAACTTTTTGACATATCCTCTGAGCTATACTATATAGGCACTAAACTTTAAAGTCTGACAAATTACAAACCTCCATAATGCGAGAAATTTCCTTGGTCTGGGAAAGCGTAAGAATGTCTACATTGAGTTTTATGCCCTGGTCAGTCATGAAGGAGTACAGCATGGTTAGATCATCGGCAGGCCTGGTCCACCATTAAGGACATTGTATGCTGTCAATTTACCATACATTTCAAATGTCATGTGCTCAATCTTTTCACCATCAAGGACGAAGATAGGTTTCCCTCAGGGTCACACAAGAAAGCCTCTGCAACAGCTTTGCTCAGCAACCTAAAAGAAAAAATGGAAACTCCAAAGGTCGCTCAACACAACAAAAACGAAAATATTGCAGGCTTGGTTTGATTGAGCCTGTCCATAGACGGTAGTTAAAATGCATGCTACCGTCCACGCCCTCTAGCCCCGGGCTGAGCAGAACTCAACATTTACACATGCTAAAAGTACAAAAAAAGCAATACAAGTACAAAGAAACTCATTTATCTCACTGTCGTTTGTATAACTATTTCCATGAAGCACACTGCACATGAGAAAATATTCTAATCTACAAGGAAGTTTTTTTTGTTTTGTTTTGTTTTTATTTGATTTAACGTCGCACAGACACATGATAAGTCATATGGCGACTTTCCAGCTTTAATGGTGGAGGAAGACCCCAGGTGCCCTCCGTGCATTATTTCATCACGAGCGGGCACCTGGGTAGAACCACAGACCTTCCGTAAGCCAGCTGAATGGCTTCCTCACATGAAGAATTCAATGCCCCGAGTGAGGCTCATAAGGAAGTTAGAGTCTAGACAAAATCCATTGTACCGATTTTAGACCTTAAATCTCTAAGTGTGACCTTGACCTTTTAGCTATTGATCTATGTCTTGAGTGCAACATGTCTCATCCTGGTGAACAAATGTGTTAGGTTATTTTGAAATCTTTCTATGTACAAAGGAGTTACAGTCTGGACCACATCGGACGTAAACAAGGACATTAACTGGTACTAATGTGGCTACTCTTTTGTCCTCTCTATTACTCTATTGTTCATTTTAGCCACCTAAATTCAAAACATGTTGAATGACATCGAAGATAATTTACTGTTACTTACTGTTCCCATAGCCACTGAAGTACAGATTTTTTTGGAAGACAGACAGACAGAAGCACATACATGTACAAGGAACTGCTGTTGTGACAACTATTTAGAGCTCATCACAAGCGGGTTCATCAACAAACAAAGGTGCTAAGGGAGAAATGAGCGAAACAGAATTCTATGACTTTTATGCACTGTCATTTCATTTTTCAAAAGAAAGCAAAAAAAAAATTAATGCATGTGAGAAATGGGCATTCAATCAATACTGGAACTTACAAGTTTTGACATTGATTAAATGCAAAGGACCTAGGATCTTGCATGAGGTCAAAGTCAAGGTCACAAACCAAATCATTGTAAAGGACTGCCTACACTGAGTGTTTGTCTGAAGTTTCAAGATATTCCGTCAATTGTCAATATTTTAAATTGTTACTGTTATATGAAAATAATAAACACCACGTGCAAAGGGAGATAATTTGCTAAAAAAGCCAGGAAAAGTTATGGTTACTATGTTTACCTCATATCGGAACATTCTTGATGAAAATGATGAAGTTTGAAGGAGCAGAAGGTGCAGCAACATGCAATAAAGTGTTGCACCTGTATTATGTAACACAATGTTTTTAACCATGTCAATACTTGTTCTTCTATGAAAATTCATGTCTTCACTACAGGTTTATTGAATTTTGTATTATACAAGGCTATAAATGTATTATGACATTTAATGCTGACAAAATTATGTAATGTTATGTTATCTATTATGTAACATAACTGCTGTACAAAATGTTGAATCAGGTACAGGTATGTAACAAGAGGACCATGATGGTCCTGAATTGCTCACCTGTCCCCACATGACCCAGTTTTGAACTGGGTATGATGTCGTTTTTTCTATTATTTGACATAGTGACCTAGTTTTTGAGCTCATGTGACCCAGTTTTGAACCTGACCTAGATATCATCAAGGTGAATATTCTCACCAATTTTCATGAAGATCTCATGAAAAAATGGCCTATAGAGAGGTCACACGGTTTTTCTATTTTTATACCTACTGACCTAGTTTTTGACCGCACGTGACCAAGTTTCGAACTTGACCTAGATATCATCAAGTTGAACATTCAGACCAATTTCCATGAAGATCCATTCAGAAGTATGGCCTCTAGAGAGGTCAAAAGGTTTTTTTATTTTTAGACCTACTGACCTAGTTTTTGACCGCAGTTAACCCTGTTTCGAACTTGACCTAGTTATCGCCAAGATAAACATTCAGACCAATTTTCATACAGATCCCATGAAAAATATGTCCTTTAGAGAGGTCAAAAGTTTTTTTATTATTTGACCTACTGACCTTGTTATTTAAGGCACGTGACCCAGTTTCAAACTTGACCTAAATATCATCAAGGTGAACATTCTGACCAATTTTCATGAAGATCCATTCAAAAGTATGGCCTCTAGAGAGGTCACAAGGTTTTTCTATTTTTAGACCTACTGACCTAGTTTTGGACCGCACGTAGCCCAGTTTCGAACTTGACCTAGATATCATCAAGATGAACATTCTGACCATCTTTCATAAAGACCCCATGAAAAATGTGACCTCTAGAGTGGTCACAAGCAAAAGTTTACGGACGGACGACGGACGCTGCGTGATCACAAAAGCTCACCTTGTCACTTTGTGACATGTGAGCTAAAAATACACCTAAAAATTGGCGGTACCATCCATGTTGTACAACAGAAAAGTAATCTCGGTTTTCCCTACAGCCAATAAAAAAAGTTTCAAAATAAGCTATTTATAGTTACAAAAAAGAGATCTGCCAAATAAAAACAATAGCACTGCAATGCAGAGCAATATACACAAAGCAAAGTAATATCTGACCTCTGACCCTTAAGTGTGACCTTGACATTGAAGCGAGTCATCCGGAACATGCGCTCTGCACATTGTCTCAGTGAGGTGAACATTTCTGCTAAGTTTCTTTGAAATCCTTCCAGCAGTTCAATAGTTACAGAGCAGACATGAAACAGAATGATATGACTTTTGACCTTGACACCAGTCGTTCGGAACAGGGCTTCGGAAATTTGCCGGTTTGTCGGTTTTGGACCGATTTTTGACTTTTCAGACCGTAAAGTGTAAAAATGAAAAAAATCGGTCCCGTAAAAATGGAGAAAAGTTTAAATTTCGGTCTGATATCTCAATACACGATCACCTGTCAAGCAGGAAACTGTTGGTCGCACCCTCAGATAATTAATAAACGTGTCAATCGGTCTGATTGTCACTTTGATAATCGGTCCGTAATTAGCACGTGACGCAATCAGCGCTCGCGCGGCACATCCTTTAATGTTTGCAGACAGCCGACTGCAATGTATTAAACATTTTTGACTGGTTTCCAAATGTTTCTGACTGGATCCAAATCATTTCGACGGGGATCCACTTCTTTTATTTAGAATCCGACGAATGTTTTTTTTTTTCAAAAGGTTATGTTTGATCACGGGTAAAAAACAAATGGTCACTGCATTTAATCATGTACATTATAGGTCTTTGATTTAAAGAGACATCACACGGAAAACCGATAAAATTGTTTTTTTATAATAACATGATTCATTTGTTGGGGCTCCAGTTGAAAAAAGTGCAGAAAATCGTCATTGAAACCCGACTGTACAAACAAGAAAAAGAAAAAAAAAAGATGGACTGGCAAACATGAATGATAAAGAAAACCGGAGTGGCGCTGTTTATTAAATTGGTCTTTTAAAAAACGTTTCAAAATGAAATTTTGTTTACATCAGAAGAGAACATATAACTTTATAAAAAAGTACAACGTAAGTGAAATGAAATCATCTGTGGCCAACCCGCGTGACCTTTTGGTACTATAAATGCAGGAAATTCGATCTCAGCGTTCACATAACGTACACATTCGGTCCGCGGCAGAGTATTCTTAAAATACTGAGGCTGTTTAGCAGAGAATATGTGTCGTGTAATTCACTTTGACACATTGTATTTTATAGAATTCTGTCAAAGAATGAGGAAACATCACAAAGTATCTGCCGTGATTACGGTACCGAAGTCACGTGCGTTGGCATTTAGACTAGTCACATACACAGTGTCAATGCCGGCAATTTTATCCTTGCAGGAAAAACATCGAAATTTAAACAAAGTAACGATCACACATAACACTGAATAACTGTCTTCATTGTATGGTAACTCGCGGTGACCGGTAACTCAGTTTTAATGCATGACATGCTTATTTCTTTACTCTATCACGTTTTACAAAATATGTAATATAGGGAATGCGGTGGGTGGGGTAGCGCCGATGTCAGGATTTTCGTTTCGGACCGATTGAGTTATCAAAATTTCCGGAGCCCTGGTTCGGAACATATGTTCTGCACGTCATCTTGGTGTGGTGAACATTTGGTCAAGTTTCTTTGAAATCCTTCAAGGGGTTAAAGAGTTACAGAGCGGACACGAAATTGCTAATGGGCAGACAGGCAGACACCAGAGTCATAACATAATACGCCCCTTCGGGCGTATAATAATATCAAGCAAACTTTTTTTATGTCTATACATTATAAAACTGCATCGAGAGTTACCTGAGCTATGTCTGACATTCAAATATGGTAAATATGAACGTTTCAAAGGAATGTATTAAGTAACATGAATAAACTCAAAAAAGTTTCTGTTATCAATTTGTTATTATTTGAAGTAAGAAAGCTTTGAAGGGTTAAGAGGCTGCTGTGCTGTCACCAAATATAGTGATTTAAACAAATAAATTGAAATGTACCAGAGATATTCTCTCTTTGAACCTCCTTGGTCATCTCCATCTTCACCAGAGAATACTATTCGCAGCGGCTTTGACCAGTTGAAAGTCGATTTACCAACAACTCTTAACATCGTTTGTAACAGCCTCTCCCGTTGAACAACTATTGTTTGTGGCTCTGAGGGTAGTAGTGCTTTGTCAACCTATTTCTTTAACAAAAAAAAAAAAAAAAAAAAAAAAAAAAAAAAAAAAAAAAACCTATTTCTTTAACAGTGAGCTGTCTTTCTCCTAGCTATAAATGAATGACATCATTCAAACAAGAGGGTCATGATGACCCTAAATCGCTCACCTGAGTAATATGAGCCACATGTTTCAAATGGCAAACTGATGCTTAAATATTAGAAAGTAGGTCAGTAGGTCACATTCATGGTAACTGAAAGTCAGTTTTAAGATCGGTATGCAAAACTGTACACGTCATCCAAATTTCAAGGCTGTATCTCAAAAAAAAAAAAGTAGGTCAGTAGGTCAAGAGCACAGTAAGGTGACATGTAATCACTTGGGTACATCAGGTAAATATAATTAAACAGTCTAGGAAATATGATCTGATCATTTTTGAAGTATTTTTTCCTATATAACTCATATAACAAGTGACCACCAGGGCGGGGCTTCTTATAGCCCCAGACTGCCCAGCGGCATAATTTGAACAATCCTGTTAGAGGTCCACTAGGCAATGATACATACCAAATATCAAAGGCCCAGGCCTTGAAATTTCAGACAAGAAGATTTTTAAAGTTTTTCCCTATATAAGTCTATGTAAAACTTGGGATCCCCTATGCGGGGCCTCTTTTCACTCTTGGGGCACAATTTGAACAATCTTCAAAGAGGACCACAAGGCAATGCTACATACAAAATATCAAAGTCCTAGGTCTTGTGGTTTTAGACAAGAAGATTTTTAAAGCTTTTTACAAAATCTAAGATTTTTAAGTTTTTTTCCTAAACAAGTCTATATAAAACTTAAGGTCCCTTGGGGACAAAAAGATTTTTATTATTTTTCCCTATATATAAACTTGGGACCCCCGGGACAGGGCCTCTTTTTACCCCAAGGTAATAATTTGAAAAATTTTGGTGGAGGACCACAAGGCAATGCAACATACAAAATATCAAAGGTCTAGGTCTTGTGGTTTTAGACAAGAAGATTTTTAAAGCTTTTTCCTATATAAATCAATATAAAACTTGTGACCCCCGGGGCGCGGCCTCTTTTCATCCTAGGGGCATAATTTGAACAATCTTGATAAAGGACTATAAGATGATGTCACATGCCAAATATCAAGGCTCTACCTCTTGCGGTTTTGGACAAGAAGATTTTTAAAATTTTTCCTTTTGGTTGCCATGGCAACCAGAGTTCTGCATGGAATTTATTTCTTTGAACAATTTTGAAAGGGGACCATCCAAGGATCATTCCTGTAAAGTTTGGTGTAATTCTGCACGACGGAC
This sequence comes from Mercenaria mercenaria, assembly GCF_021730395.1. Classification (NCBI taxonomy): domain Eukaryota; kingdom Metazoa; phylum Mollusca; class Bivalvia; order Venerida; family Veneridae; genus Mercenaria; species Mercenaria mercenaria. The sequence continues at coordinate 19,793 of NW_026461794.1, forward strand.
ACTGAGCGGTCACAAAAGCTCACCATGAGCCTTTGTCTCGGGTGAGCTAAAAATAATGTCACAACTGATTTCACATAACAAGAGATCCAACAGGCAGATGCGCAACACTAGTTCCCATGACCTTAACATGAATGCACCAGAGCAATGGGTACAATCACTTGAGGCGACCACCAAAGGATCAGACTTGAAGAAATTGTTCATGCTTTGACACGCACACATCAGACACATGGCAATCAACATGTGATCAGATGAGCTAAGACTACAGCAACCTAAGGATAAGGCAGTCACGCTTTCTGACCTGAGCAGAGTTGTTATTCCCTTATCAGCTGGTAAAAAGTTAAGTATTACAATAAAATATGACTAATTACTTTTTGCTTCATTTAGTTTGCATCAAATTGTTTCTTACCTATAACAAATACTTAACAAACTTTCTTCAATGGCCAACTGGATGTCATCTTGTCCGAAATACTCTTCCGCTGCCATAGCATCATTTGTCTGGTTGGAAGACTGATCTTCTACTGTGACAGCATCAGGTTCTATAGAGTGGTTGTTAATACTACCTGACATATCAGCTGTTTCACTGTATATTACTGTGGCTGAAGGAGACACACTACGCTGGAAGGTAAATATATTTCATTTTGATTGTACTCAAGTGAGATGTCAATTAAAATAAATCATGATTATTGGCAAGCCACATCAGACCCCCAATATCAGAACCAAGCGGTTTGACTTCTACTGAATTATTTGTCAAGGTAGAACCGGGTTTAAAGATGTAAGATGCAGCTGTGTATTCAGGTTCAATCAACAATTAGAAATTTAAAATTTATTCATCTGATTTGATTCTTACTTTAGTGCTATATTAAGAGTAACCAGAACAACACTGACACTCTTATAACTCAATAATAAGCTAATGTAAACAGTACACGATATATAGTTTCATTGTTTTCCAGTGTTTTGCTGGTATAAAAATAATTGCAGTATTTGATACTTGAAATCCGCGAAAATTAAATATGCAAAATTATAAAATTTAGACAAATCTACGAAACTTACACCACATTATACGGTAGTCAAGCTAAGAAAGATTGGCACCAAAGTCAACAGAATGGCACACTTCAATGATTGTTTGTTTTAAAGTTTCATGAAAGTCTGTCCATCTACTTAAGAGATATTAACTTGTAGATTACAAAAAAAAAACAATGGAGATAATTTTGTAAAAACAACAAAACAGAATTATGGGACCTTTAAATATTTAATGTCTTTTCAAAACTGAGCAAAATTTTGCTGCACATGTGAAATGGGCCTTCAATTATTTTTGAAATTTGATTACATGCAAATGACCTTGAATGTTGTCAAGGTCCATGACATTGGAAAGGTCATTCTACAGTGGCCATAACTCTTGGGTGACTTGTATGATCCTATTCGAACTTGCTGGCCCTTTTCACACCATGATGATATATTTGTAGCAAGAATAATTGAAATCATTTGACAGTTACTTAGGTATGGCACCTGACAAATAGAAAAATGGAACACCAGATAGACATTCTTAGGAGAGGATACTTATGTGGACACTCTCTTGTTCTCCCGTTTGTTCTGTTAGCCACGTGAGAGAAACGGAATGAATAGCATCTATTGTTGTTCTACCCACATGAATACCAAACTGTTAGCTTGGACAGACGGGGGAAGGACAGACAACGTGAATACTATATCCTTTCCCCTTCTAGCAATGGAAATAAGCCCTGCCCACTATAGCTATGCATATGAACAAATATGGAGGCATTCAGCTATTGATTCATGACAAGAACAGATCCGTCTATTTTTAGCTCCTGAGACAATATGCGGCAGATCTGAACAATCATTGCTGTAAATTTTCAAAAAGATTGGCTCTGCTGTTTGAGTGGATTATTTTGACATTTTGTTGAAGAAAAAGTTGATAGACACACACGTGATAGACGACAGATGAAATGCGATCACAATAGCTCAAAAAAATCCTTTTGTGCTCAGGTGAGCCACCATATAAATAGCCAAAATAAAAAATATATTATAGCGATTAGCAGTCTGGCAGACAAGCGGACATTGTCATATGTTTTTCAAACCATTGAACCATATTTTTCATAAATAAGGACACTGCAAACTACTGCAAGAATTTGCAGAAATGGTAAGTGCTTTAATGTAACTATTCCACCTGAAGTTATCAAACAAAGTTCTATCTGACCTTGACCTTTAACCTATTAACCTAATAAGAGATCACAGAGTGATCTTGGGGCCCACCATTGAGCCATTTTTGAATGTTCCAAATTTCAAGACTAGCTCAAGGTCAAAATCAAGGTCAAATTTCATTTTGGTACAGACAACTGTGCATGTGGTCCATGCATGTGGTCCAAATTTGAAAGCTGTAGCTTGAGAAATGTGAATGTAGACCTGTCACTAGATCAATTTCAAGATCAAAATTCATTTCGGTACACAAAACTATGCAAGCGGTCCAAATTTGAAGGCTGTAGCTTGAAAAATTAAAAGTAGATCACTAGGTCAAAATCGAGGTCAAATTTCATTTCGGAACACAAAACTATAGATGTGGTCCAAATTTGAAGCCTGTACCTTCAAAAGTGTGAAAGAAGATCACTAGGTCAATGTCAAAGTTAAAGTTTGCTTTGGTACAAAATTTGAAGGCTGTAGCTACAGAAATGTGAACATAGGTCACTAGGTCAAGATCAAGGTCAACTCATGTCAATGTTCATCTTGCCACTCAAAACTATACATGTGGTCCAAATTTGAATGATGTAGGTTATCGACAAAAAGAAGTTTTTCCCTATATAAGCCTATATGAACCATGTGACCCCCGGGGCAGGGCTATATTTGACCCTAGGGGGACAATGTCAACAAACTTGGTAGGGTCAACCATTAGATGATGCTACATTACAAATATCAAAGCCCTAGGCTTTGTGGTTTGAACAAGAAGATTTTCAAAGTTTTTCCCTATATAAATCTATGTAAATTATAAAAATAAACAAAGGGCCATAACTCACTCAAAAATTGTTGAATCAGTCTGATTTTCAGTTGGACACAACTAGGGTACCAATACATCATTCTGTCAAAATCCCCCAGTAGTTTCTGAGGAGGTGCGATAGCAAGAAATTGTAAATGGACAGAAGGATGGAAGGACAACGGATGCAGAGTGATTTGAATACAGACACTACCTGAAGCATGATTTTGTAAATGCAACTGTTCAAAATCTACAACTGGACATATTCTAAACCGAATTTTGGGACAACTGTGATACAATTAAACAAGAGTTAACACTATTACCTGTCAAAATTCCTGGAGTGTCTCTGTTCTGTGTGACTCGCACTGTATACCAGACGAGAGAGGTGACCAGTCCTGCAAATCTGGACATGACACTACAGTGTGCTGGTCAAGCTCATCTGCCGAAGACTGAAATTAGAATAATCACTGAAGTATATTCATATGCCATAATGATGCTTTATTAGTAACTGTATGGCCAAAGTCCAAGAGTAGGTACATCTGCAATCAAAAATGAAATATATATCACAAACATCTACTCTTCAGCTACACTTCAAGATGATCATGTGTACCAGGAACCAGTGTTGCACATGCCAATCAACAGGTCAAAAAGCAAACAGACCAATGGACGAACCTGACAAGATATTTTGTTTATTCCCATGATTAGACACAAAAAAGCATGTCTGCAGTTTTTCTTTATATGTGTTTGTTCATCACCTCGAATATATTTTTATTTTGTTTTCTATTACAGTTAGAATTCATTATGTCAATATCTCTTATGTCGAAATTCCTGATCTTTTATATTTACAAACTTGAATATTATCACTTGTACAAAACTGTAGAAATGAAATTATGACAAAATGACAGCAACATTGGCACTTCTTTCCAGTGGCATCTCCAGCAGTAAATATTTACTAGATTCAACATATTCTAGATTTAAATCTGAAGACTTTGAAATAAACTGCCTGTGAAGATGGCACCAAAAGTTCAATTTCGCACCACTATGTTCCTACCATGCACTCATTGGATGCGAGAAGAGTTGCGTCACGAACAGCAATCTGCGCCGTGGTCACGATCTGAACTTCTGGTGCCACCTCTTTCACTATAATGGACGGCTTGTTGGTCGCAGTGTGCACCTCTTCTCCTACCTGACAACACAAGTGATAAGACCTTTATTTAAATTGTTTGGCAGAAAGTACCTTATGAATAGAACTATCGCTTATGGTTCGTTATAAATACCCCAACAATACCACTTTATCAAAGGCAAGCTGGATCATTTTGACACAGAAGAATATTTTGTAAGCATTCTGAGGATAAAGTATGTTTGGCGGGAATTGGTGTGGTGTCTTTTTGTTAGCATGTGTGCATGGGATGCGACTTGATATGACTCAGTACAGCTGCCACATCACATTGCAATGTGTGGGTATGATAAGTGGATACAAGTGCCTTCTTTACACTTTTGAAACTTAAAAGAGAATACCACATCAGTATGACATCAACTATGGTAACTGCACTATTCAGTTGGAAAGACTTTAAGCAAGAGTAAGGTTGAAATGTTGATTCTTTTTTTTTTATGTTAAAACTATTCTATCAATAATGTTTCATGGCATCACGGTGTAAAAGCCCAGTTTTTCCCCCATTAAGTTTCTTTCCCCAGGGAAAACCTAGACTGGTCCGGTTTTCCTAACATCGTCAACTTCTTTCCTTTAATAGTAAAAACCTAGCCTGCCCAGTACTGTAAAAGCAGAAATTTTCACAAGGGTTAAATTTTGCTATATTTGATACCTTGACTTTAATTTAACATGTCTACGCTGTTAAGGAAATTTAAAAGAATTTAGTTTAAAAAGACTACATACAAAACTGTAAATACTTACTTTATATACTGAGTCACAGCAGTCTGAATATCTGATATTTCATGAATGGGAAGGGCCAGAGACTTGGGGTTAGTCTCATTTTGTAGCTAACTATACATGTGAAATAGTGATAAATAGTTTATTTAATTGCCCGGAGAATTTATTTCACAAAGGTCAGGAAAGTGAACCCATTGCTCGCAGGCTTGAATCTCGAGATTCTGGCCTCGAGTAGACGTATGTTTCTTCTGAAGGGGGCCAATATTTCACTACATATTTTTCATTTTTGACTCATTTTGGATAAAAACAAGGGTTTTATTCAGTCTGGCCATATTTTGTCCCAGGTCCGATACTGGTCCCTATGACTGAAAGTAGCCATTTGATGCTGGCAAAAGCAGGGAGATAATCTTAGGGTGAAAAATATTGCCATATTTTAGTTACGGATATAGGAGTGTATGAATGCTGTTGCATCTCAAATCAGTGGATATAGATCAGTAGGTTTTCTTCCTTCTTTATCTCTTGGATTTTACAGATGGCTGAAATAAAGATTTTCCAACAGAACATTTTTTATTTCAAGAATTTTGCAAAATCTTTGGCAACATAATGATAAATGTACAAAATAAGGTACCTGTTTGCAAAGCGATTCTAGCCATCTCTCTGACCTGCTAATTTGTATTCATCAAACTGACAGTTTTGAGACGTTTTCTTACTATACCTTTTATGTGCGTCTGGCGACCGAGATTGACTCCAGCTGTAGATGTATCCACAGGCACGGGTCCAGTGATTTTTTGTTTAAAATAAAAAAATCCCTTTATCAGTCAATGTATATGATACTGTGACCGGACTTCTGTCATCAATTTTTTTTCATTTGACTAACATATAGAAAGTATATTTGTGTGAAAAAAAAAGGATTTTTTTTATTTTAAACAAAAAATCACTGGACCCGTGCGGTTGTATCGCTATTTTTATGCTTACTTCTCGCTGTCAACCCTAATCCTTGGTTTTGTTAGTAAGTATGGATTGTACTTTATTCATTTCAATCGCTGTCACCTTTCCATATAGCATGTTTATCATAGAAATCAAGCTCCAAAATAAACTCGCCGACCCTCAGCAAATTTGCTTATCCGGACGTGACGTCATACCTGCTTTCACGTGCGACAAACTGCGGATCTTTATTTATAAATTATCAGTCGGTATTTCCTCGAGACCGACGTAGAAGTTACAGCTTCATTCCCATCGGTTAAGGGGCATATATCATGACCGTTTTTCTTTACATATAATTCCAGTTTTAGTAGTATAGTTTTTAGTTACTGAACATTGCGCTTGTCAAGTTTTCCATGTTGCGTTTCTAGGTTTTGCCCATGAGGTTCTGGCAATCCTAACTTGCTTGTTATTACGCTTGCCAAATTGCTCGACTTGTTAAGATTCAAGTCAGAATAGCCTTTCTCGTAAAAGTGTTGCCGCTTGCTTTCATTATTCGCAACAGCTAGTGTTCACTTAATTTATAGCTTTGGCAATAGGAGGATACTACGTCATCGCGCACCTGCTAAAACGATCGTCCGCGGACACCAAAGGTAAACAAACCCGTCGCTCGGAAAGTAAAATTTGATCTTTATTTATCAACACTGACTTTTTGCAAAATCTCTTTCGGTGCATCGAAGAACTATATGTCCTATAGTGTCCCCGGTGTATATACTTTTCTAACAGTCCTTGTAGTTTTATAGATTACGATGTTTAAAAAAAAAATTCTCAAAGATCCACTGCGTAGACGGACCCATAGATTTGCATGTCTGGCTTAATAGCCGCTTATACAACCGTGCACGAGCTCGAACAATTGTTGTCGGGTCTTCAAAAATGCCCATACACTATCATCAACGTTCAAGTTTGTCCCATGGTTATGTATTAAAGATGTTTTGAGAGAAAATTTAAAAAGATCAATCATGTAAACGCTGATGAAAAGATCCACCATGTAAACGGGTGATAAAAAAATGATCCGCCAGGATGTAAATTAACCTGAACTTCCTCCTTTTCTTTTTTTCTAGTTATGCTGATATTATTTTAATAAATATTAATTGTATATTTCAGAAAATGTTCGTCTGTGCTCTATGCGCTAAAGAATATAAAAGCAAGTCTGGTTTAATTAAGCACGAGAAGAGGCATGCGGGCGTTGGCAAGCATAAATGTCTTCAATGTGGTATGCTTGCCTTCTCCAGAAAGGACTTCGAGACGCACATAGCCAGGCACAGCAATGACAAACTATATGTATGCACCAAATGTGGTATGTTATTAAGCAATGGCGATTTCTTTTGTAAATTCTATTAGTTCATTACTGATTTAATAGCATCCGAAATATTATGACTGATCATCTTTATAAACATAGGTCATAGACGTATAAACGTAGGTCAGTCACAATTCGTTACGTCTCGTGACCGAAACCCGGTCTCGTTAGCTTTCAAAATAAAATCTCACTATTTTCACCTACAGTTTTGATTATTTATTTTATATACACATCTAGTGTACTTATCATATGAATGAAAACAAATAAAATATTCCTTCAAAATCTTTCAAGTATGACAAGTTAAAATCACTTAAGTTTCAACATACTCAAATTTTGCTTCTTCACTATGCTAGATCTATATGCTTATACAGTTAGTTAACGGAATGGCATATCTCAATTTCTAACAACAAAATTATTTTTAAAAAGTGTTTGGACATTATCATTAATTCTTGTTTCTGTCATTACACTAAGTCTTAAATCAAACTACGGGAACAGGTGTGGTGTGATTATTATTGCATCATTTTAACAGTTCGACTTGGGGACCATTGAAAATACATTTTTAGCATCTTATCATCACTTCAAATGCGTCTAAATAATGATAAGTCTTCACAGAAACTGGAATTAATGATAATGTCCAAACACTTTTTAAAAATAATTTTGTTGTTAGAAATTGAGATATGCCATTCCGTTAACTAACTGTATAAGCATATAGATCTAGCATAGTGAAGAAGCAAAATTTGGGTATGTTGAAACTTAAGTGATTTTAACTTGTCATACTTAAAAGATTTCGAAGGAATATTTTATTTATTTTCATTCATATAATAAGTATACTAGATGTGTATATAAAATAAATAATCAAAACTGTAGGTGAAAATAGTGAGATTTTATTTTGAAAGCTAACGAGACCGGGTTTCGGTCACGAGAGGTAATGAATTGTGACTGACCTACGTTTATACGTCTATGACCTATGTTTATAAAGATGATCAGTCATAATATTTCGGATGCTATTAAATCAGCAATGAACTAATAGAATTTACAAAAGAAATCGCCATTGCTTAATTACATACCAAATTTGGTGCATACATATAGTCTGTCATTGCTGTGCCTGGCTATGTGCGTCTCGAAGTCTTTTCTGGAGAAGGCAAGCATACCACATTGAAGACATTTATGCTTGCCAACGCCCGCATGCCTCTTCTCGTGCTTAATTAAACCAGACTTGCTTTTATATTCTTTAGCGCATAGAGCACAGACGAACATTTTCTGAAATATACAATGAATATTTATCAAAAGAATATCAGCATAACTAGAAAAAAAGAAAAGGAGGAAGTTCAGGTTAATTTACATCCTGGTGGATCAATTTTTTATCACCCGTTTACATGGTGGATCTTTTCATCAGCCGTTTACATGATGGATCTTTTTAAATTTTCTCTCAAAACATCCCAAATACATAACCACGGGACAAACTTGAACGTTGATGATAGTGTATGGGCATTTTGGAAGACCCGACAACAATTGTTCGAGCTCGTGCACGGTTGTATAAGCGGCTATTAAGCCAGACATGCAAATCTATGGGTCCGTCTACGCAGTGGATCTTTGAGAATTTTTTTTTTAAACATCGTAATCTATAAAACTACAAGGACTGTTAGAAAAGTATATACACCGGGGACACTATAGGACATATAGTTCTTCGATGCACCGAAAGAGATTTTGCAAAAAGTCAGTGTTGATAAATAAAGATCAAATTTTACTTTCCGAGCGACGGGTTTGTTTACCTTTGGTGTCCGCGGACGATCGTTTTAGCAGGTGCGCGATGACGTAGTATCCTTCTATTGTTTGGACTCTTTGTACTTTTTTCGTCACTTAAAGTTTATAGCTTTGGTCTACTCTCGGCTGAAAGGATTATAATGCTTTTTCAATTCAGTTGCTTCGGCGTGCCCTGTCAAAGTTTTAACATTAAGTGGGCTAATATTCCCACACTTGTATATTCCATTCATTTCACGATTTATAAACATTGATATTATCTCTGTAACGCTAAGGTCATTACTGAGAATAAAAATGTTAAATGTTTTTGTGTTTTGTATTTTTCGAATTATAAAATAATAATATTATATGTAGGTAACCGAAAATGTTTTTCAATCAGTAATACTGACAAACTAACAGACACATTAATAAACTGGCAGACAAACAGAATCCCTGCCACTTTTTCTAAGAAACTAGGTTGAGCGCTCAATCGTACTTATGTTTCGAATAAGGGAAGCTCTAAAAGTCTCAGTATAATAGAATTATTATAACAGTAGCTCGATCTGGGATGCTGTATTTGGCTCAAGTGGAACTTTGCCAACGCTAAGTGTGATCCAACCTTGCAACATGCACGAGAGCCGAATACAAAACAATGTTGTCTTTTTTCGGAAGCTAATATTTATAGTATATTCTTTACCATTCAGTATGAATGAATATTTTACAGTGCTGTGTATCCTTTGCCTTTTTAGATTCATTCCAATATTTTTGTCTTTTCATTTTTAGAACTTTCTTTTTTTACATTTTCTGCTATTATGACGTATAAATAGCCTGGCGACAATACAAAATCTTTTAAGTCTTGTTCCTTATGTCTGACTATAGGGAAGGGCCGTCCGCTATGTTGGTATATCTTGTGGTCCAACCCGTTTGCTTTTGATATCCACGTTATTACTACATGTGTTTATTCTTCCTTTTGTTTGTTTGCTGATTTATTTACATGTATTGTATAGCATTGTATTGTCGTATTTCTTAAGCAATAAAATTTATTATTAAGCTAAACTACAAAATCCCAGATCTAGATGTAGCTACTGTTATAATGACCCTTTTATTATTTTCCTCCACCTGTTTTGTTATTGAACGAAATATTTTATGTTAATATCGAATCAAAATGGAACTTAGTGAAGTTTTTATGTACGCTATGTATAGAACTGAGTCAGATCATATTAATTAAATTAGTCCGGCATACAATACAAAAAGTACAATACTAATTTTTTCCTACCTTTTCATATTTACTTGAGAAATACAAGTCGATTTTTTACAGAATTTATAAAGATCTATTCTGTTCTGAAATAAGAGATCTTTATCGACTGGTTAGGGAAACAATTTAGACTATGAATGTTCTGATGGGATCGAAAACTACCGACACTATGTTTTTCGACACCTCATTCCACCCTGTATTCTTGGCATCTTGGTAATATTTTACTCTATAATTGCTGTCAAGGACCTCCTTCCCATCTGCCCTCGTGTTGCAAACTAGAAAACAACTGGTTTTCAAAATCAATATCAAGGGAGAGAATACTATCTACCTTACGACTTGCGATAACTATCTTGAAGTAAAACGATAGCGCGCAAGAGTTTCGCTCGGACTCACCGACATTTACGAAGAACTTGTTCCGTCATAAAAACGTCACAGAAAATATCTGTTGTAAGGGTCGCAAGGCATCAGTCTTTTATATCACCCTGATGGATTTGAATCCAGTTCTGTTCCGGATGGGTGGTATACTTGGCTTTTCCCATGTAGGTATCGAGTCTGTTCTTAACTTCTTGAAACTGTTGATCGATTGTGCACAAACATAATGTTTGGGAGTCCATTTTATTCAGAAACAACCCGCACAGAGAAGAAGTGTTTCCTAATTCCTTTTTACAGGATTAGTTTTCAATTTAAATGCATGACGTCTTGTACTAGTTAGAGTTTTCATTTAATTAAAAGAATAGTTTGTGATATATATATCCTCCTTATTATGAAGTAATTTGTATACCTCTAGCATATCACCACGAAACCTTCAATAAGCAAGTGTTGGAATTTTCAGTATTTTAGACGTTGTTCATACGGAAATTTTCTTCTCACCAATCCAGCAATTTTACCACCCTTGTTTATACAATCACTTACGTCTTGTCTAAATTTCAGATCCGTATCAAAAGTAGTACTGATGTTCTTTTGTTTCATTTTTAATACCACTTTGACATTATTATCAGTAAGTTGATAAGTACTGATAGGATTATTGTCCCATAATGGAGAGTACATTAAATTCCAGCGGCCAAGTATCACTACATAATTTGTCAGTGTCGACCTGAATAGTGTCAGTATCAGATCTAGTGGTAGCAAGGTGAAAAAGTTTAATATCATTTGCAAACAAGCGTATAGTGCCTTCTATATAGCTTCTTCAATGTCATTGATATATACTAAGAATAAGGTAGGGGTCCAAGAACGCTACCCTGAGGAATACCACTTGTAACTTCAGTCTATGTAGAATGAAATGCATTTACCACGACACGTTGTCTACAGTTTCGGAGATAAGCTTCAAACAATTTAAAGCACATGACCTTATTATCAAAATCCGCATTGAGGATTTGAAAATAGTTTATTTTCTGTCATATAGGTTACTATTGCATCTTTTACAATCCTTTCCATCATTTTACAAGGGAAACAAGTCAAAATGTTTGGTTTGTAATTACCCAGGTTAGTTCTCCAACCCCCCCACCCCCCCACACACACTTTTTTCGTAGTGCTTAGCAGTTTTTCCAGTCTATTGGAATTTCTTCTTCAGAGAAGGAGTTATGAAAAATGTTAATGGTTGAACAGTTGCATTTCTTATTTCCTTAAGCACACGAGGATGTAGAAAATGTGGTCCATATGACTTCAAACATTGAAATTTTCAAGTAATTTCAATGTGATATTCTCTGTAAATGTAATGTCAGATGCAGGTACACCCTTGCTTCTATCATTGATGACAGAAATATTATGAATGTCTTCAACAGTAAATACTTTTTTGAAAAAAAAATTCAGTTCTTCGACTTTTCCTAGATCATTAACTGTCACTGATCCATCCTCCCCATTAAGATCTGAAATCCCAGTTTTAACTTTTCTCCTGGAGTTGACATACTTATTGAATGATTTTGAGTTTTCATCCACTGCGAGTTTTTGTTCAAAGTTTTCTCTAGCTTTGCGACATTCTTGAGTTGCACGACAATAGTATTGAAAATTTATATGTTCACCAGTCCTTTTGTATTTTGATCAATATCTGTGCTTCTTACGAACTGCTTTGAGAGCAATTCTAGTCCTCCATATAGGTTTGTTAATCTAATTTGTAGATTTACACTTTGCAACACGGATAGTTTTATCCATACAGTCCTTTAATGTGTTTCTGAATAGAATCAGGTTCTCATTTTCAGATTTACCTGCGAATTGATTAGGCCAGTCAAATTCTGCGAGTTCCTCATACATTGTAGTATAATTACCTTTGTCATATAAATATGTTCTATTCTTTGTAAAGAGCTCTTTATCTAAGCTACAGTCAATACTAAAGGTTATGACAATATGGTCCCTTTTACCTACTGGGCTGAAATGTTCGATGTTATTGATAAATAACTCATCAGATGAAAACACAAGATCTAACATACTAGGCCGCTGCCTGTCGCTTAATCTGGTACTAAAATCAATATGCTGGTGAAAGAAACTGCCTCTTACTGACTCTATGAAATGATGACTACTGTGGTTTTCAGGCATGTTGGAAATGCAGTGTTCCAAATCAATTTCTTGATAATTAAAATCGCCAAATACAATAATCCTTGAGTGACTTCCATTATTTAATCCCCTGATCATGTCATTCAGTTTGGAATTATTTTCAACACTAGAGTTAGGTGACCTATAAACAACATTATTATTAGTAGTTTCTCTTATATGTTAACCTTCACTTCACACCATGAAGCTTCTTTAGAGGAAATTTCATTCACAGATTTGTATTCTGATACCTCTAAAATATCTATTAAGCAATAAACTTCCTCTATTTCTTGCTCCGAAAACTTAGAATTGCAAAATTGCTGGTATCCTTTGAAACCTTATTCTGATAAATTTGATAATTTCTCTTGCTTCTTAGGACAGGTTTCAGTAATACCGACAGGCTTCAGTAATACCAATATTGTCTGGCTGATGAATATATACTAAGGTTTCCAGTTCAGACCATATGCTAACAACAGAGTCCACATTTTGTATACAAATACTTAAAGTCCTCTTATAATTTCAATATTCACTTATATCAGAATTAGTGCTAGAGTTCAAACTAAAAGAAGGTTCACTGTTATGATTTATAACTGAGTTTAAGTTATTCCCATAATCAGTGTCACCTGTCTGAAACACAGTCTGTCTTCCTGCCATAATATACTGTAGCATCACTGTCAGCTGAAATGTTTCTAACTGAAATGTCACATGATAAATCATTTTCATAACTGACTAAAGTTCCAGAATCTCGGATTATGACTTTAATGAACTGTCACTTGTTGCATTTTCATAATTTTGCAATGTATTATTATCAACACTAAAAACGGAATTTAAGTCGTAACTACTATTTACAACATTTTCAGATTCGACTCAACTCAAAAAAAACAAAGACAAATATCAAACAGGGAATGCCACGTACCAAAAACGCAGCCTCCCCAAAATGAAACCCACAGCACGCAGACGCGTACACACACACACACACACACACACACACACACGCACACACACAAAGCCAACCCATTAGGACAAAACGAACACAAACAAAGGAACACAATGGGGCACCGCCTTGGAACGGTCAGTGGCAAAAACACCACTGGGGAGCTTAAACCGGTTTATGGTGCGCACCCAACCTCACTCTTACCCCCACCATGTTCCAAAGACACGGGACAGTGTAAATAAAAGTAATCCCCTCCAGGTGAATCTCTAACACACGTAATGGAAACAAAAAGGCATGGCATGTAAAACAAAAAAATGCTCGTGTATAAATATAAAAAAAGCAAACCTTTAGAACCAAAAACGTATGTACTCAATGCCTTTTCAGAAGACAGAGCAACAAGAGAAACGCCCTTAAGGGCCCGACGAAACAGACCAGAAGACAGATATCAAAACAATTCAGTCCTGGTAGGATTTAAAAACTGCTTTTCAAGTTCTATATACATCTTAATTCTTTGAGATAATAAGAACTTCAAATTATGAGCTGTTAGAACGAGAAACTTTAACCAAACTGGAACAAGTAGTATTGTCATCTGAAGTTAGTAACGGTCCCTGCCGCTGGAGCCCCTTCCCAAAGGGTGATCGCTGCCCTGGTCTCCCCTACTATTCGCGACTACCATAGGCATTATTTGCGACAAATTCTCTTCTACATCTGAGATGAAATCCGTAAATACAGCACTCCGTATAAACCTAGGGTTCACTTTCATGCCTCTAGAACTATATAATTGCTTGACTAGGCACTTGACTAGAAAGTATTTCAATGTCTTAGTCTTCATGACTATACCTGTTTATATTTACATAAAGTTTAGCTGACAGTTCCTCCTTCAACTTTTTAAAAGTGAATGTAGGGTAAACTTCTCCCCTTTTTGCTACTTCAGCCTTCATTTCTCTGTTTAATCTTTCTCTGCCTAAATGTATAATCAGGCGTAACTCTTACGTTCTTAAATTGCTCACTCTCGCCTAGTCTATTACTGTTTCTCAAGAATTTCAGTTTAGTTTTCTCATTTGACAAAGCGGGGTTTGGACACAGGCCCAAATTTCCTCTCTTCTAACCTCACTAACTCTACAATATCATCCACACTAGTAATATGTATTGCCCTACACATGTCTTTAATGCTTTGGGTATCATTCTCTTGACTACTTTCAGCAAGTTCATCAGTAGGTTCTGACATTTATATATAATCAAGTTACACTTCCTTTTCTCGCGTTTATCGAAGTTACGCAGAGCTTGATGTATGCGATAATCTTAACTCACACTAGATCTATAAATTTCTTTCAGCTTCCTTTCAAAGCATTCTATCTGCGCAACGATGCCGTTCTGGACAGATTTAATATTGTTTACTACAGAAAAGTACCTTCCTATTATGTTCTGTTTGAAACCATTACAATACCAAATTAGGTTATACTGCTGATTGGAATTAATCAACTCAGTAAATCTATAGAACAATGTAAAATTTGTTATATAAAAGTTATATTATTTGACACATGTACAAATTTGAAACTGTAGATCTAGATCTATGTATGAATACAACACCATAAGATTTTATTCAGCGTCTATGTACAATTAATCTTCCAAGTTATGAAGGAAGAAGAGAAGAAAAATTAAAATAATAATGTGAGAACACATCTGTCTTTTAGCCGATCCGTATGTCACGGGTAACGGGTCAGAACGGCCGAACTCCATGACGGCCCATTACCAAACGGCCAAGGACCAAGACGGCACAGACCACGACCAATTTTTTATTATTTAAATATGAACCAGAATGTGTGCTTTTCCGTCAGTTCAAGTTAATTTGGGCCCCTAAACTGTGTGTGTGTGTGTTTTTTTTAAAGTTATATCTACAGTACACGACAATACGTTGGTACCTGACATTAAAACAAAACATTTGTTAAAATTTCACATGAATGAAGTTTTGTTACAATATTTGAAAAATTCATAAAAGCTATAATAAAACTAGAGAAATAATTGAAAAAAGAAACGACATGCATGAAAAATCGCTATTTTAAGTGAAATAAGTAAGTTTACAGCATCATTTATGCATGTCGTAACATATTTTTGATGCCTCTTAAAGCACAAGACAGTGTAAATGAAAGTTCCCGCCAGGTGAAATCCTAACATACGTAAAGGCAACAGAAGGCATTTATTATAATGTAAAACACAAAATATTCGGCCACTTTTTAAACATAAAATAGAGAAAAGTGAAAACTTCACAGGTCGCTCAACACGAAAAAAAAAATGAAAATGTTGCAGGCTCAGTTTGATTGAGCCTGTTCATGGACGGTAGTGGAAATGCAAGCTACCGTCCACGCCCTCTAGCCCCGGGTTGAGCAGAACTCAACATTTACACATGCTAAAAGTACAAAAAGCAATTTCGAGACATCCGCAGATGTATTCAAACGGCGGTGAACATGGAACCTTCAATGATACACGTGTTGATGCGTGTAATTCCATGAAGAGCGGCGTTTGGTCCCCAGATAAAGTAAAGGGTTTGCCCCAAACGAGAAAACAATGGGCAGAAATAAACAAACTGGAATTAAGCAAGGGGATCTGAGGTTATGGAGCCTGCGTATCACAGGAACTGTCAAAAGACAAAATTAAAAAGCAAGCACCATATCCAAGGGGTGATTAAACAATACCAAAGGCTATGAAAGCGGGAGTATTGGAACCACCCAGGCCGAAATGGTCATGTTGAGAAACTAAACAGTACCAATAACACGACATAAAAGTCGTGCTGAACGATCTGAGAAGATTGAAATATAACAGTCCTGATTGAAAGTTGGTTGTATTTTCAACATTTTCTTAGAAATAAATCGATGTAACAGCCAAAATTGTTCTTTTTTCAACAAACTGCAATCATTTTTCAATAGCATACCCATAGTGGGAAATATTTGCCAACAGAGATTTAAAAAGCGCCTGTCATCCTTCTCACACCAGTATGACGTAGTTTAATTTTTACGTCACTGTTCATCACACATTCTAGAATAAAACTGCTGTTCTTGTCACTTTTCGGGGTTGTTTCAACAGGAGAGTAAAGAGAATCTCTCGCTCTCGTGCTATTAAAACACCTTTTTATATATGCGCGTTCCGTGGCAAAGCATAAACGTATTACGGCCCCAAAACGGGTAATTCAAACGGAAATGACGTCAACGTGATAAAACAACGTAGACATGAAAATTCAATGACGTTGAGGGACAATATATTCACTTTCTTGGTTTTAACGCGTTTTATGCTAGTTAGCGCATGTTTTTTTTGTGTGTTATAAAGTTTATATTTAAATACATACCCTTGCCGGGCCTCAGCATAAACGGGCGCGTGCTATGAAGTCACGCGACCTGCGAGACAAAATATTTGCTATTTAGATTTCACAATTTCAGGGAAGGACAACTTTTTTCTACTCACCTCAATTTGTTGTTTTTTGCTGACTTTGTTGCTAACGTAAGTGCTTGTGATGACTCAGATGCGTTCTCAAGCATCTGGCTCGAAAAAAAAAAGCTTTAAAGTGGGTGGCCGAATATTTACGACCTGGCCGAATTTACGACTCGAACCAGTACACGGCATCCTGTCTTTACACAATATTTACAGGTGTAGTGAGATGCAGACAGAACACAACTCTGCTTGGTTTAAATTGATAGTCTGTCCCTTACGCATTTTTAAATGTAAACATTATCGTGCAATAGAAATTGGTATCGATACCTATATTCTTCTTATCGTTAGAAATGAAATCTCTAGGCCTATAACATAGAAAATTTTGCTTTGCACCCAACCCCATCGCGATCAAAGTTTGATAAACACAAAATTTTGAATTTTCCAACATCGATATAATCAACTTATATTGAATTGATAAACTCAAACATGGTTTGTGAGATCTACAAATAAATTGAAAAATATCTAATAAATGCCTTCTGTTCATCAAATGTTCATTAACTATGGAAAAATTCTTCAGACTTAACGCTTCGTCATGTTTACGCTTTACATTACACACCATCACTACATCAGTAGACTGCATAGATGTGTAAAGTAGACACAAACATTTTTTTAAAGTTTTAGTGTAAGATTTAAAGTTAGCATGTCAACTTTCTCGACTCAAATTAATTTGAAAAACGAAATTGTACTTTTGTAAATATTGTTTGCATATCATTTTCAGGGATTGTAAACTTATACTTTGAGTCAAATACGCGTAATAATACAATCATACGGAACGTCAATGCATTCGCGTATCAAGAGAGGTAGCACTTACTACAAGTTAAAGTAAAGTTAGGATTTTAAATAAAACTGCAAATGAAAAGATTTCATAAGTCTAGGACCTTTCGACTTCGGCCAAAACTGATTCGGGATCCATAATTTGCTTACGTTGGACCCGCAACAGCATATTCAAAACGTTCACCAACAGCGCGTGCTCACGAGAATCTCCTTGTTTGTACACACGTTTTTTCCCCTGTTTGTGCATGGTCGAAATCGGCAAAAAAACAAAGGTTTTATGCAAGAATACCGGTCACATGTTGTTTTAGTTAAATAAAAAAAACTTTATCAATATTGGCTACAAGACCGATTCCAAATCGGCATATTATTGAAAAGTTCGAAACATTGATGTTTTTTTCTTTATTATTCCAAATCATTTTATTACGTTTTAAATACCAGATAATTGTAATTAATCGCCCGTCTTAATCAAATAAATTACCAATAATTGCAATAGAGATGTTAATTAATAAAATGCGAAAATTGTTTGCAAATTAAGTTTCAACTCGTTTGCAATAAAAAGTTGTAGTTTGCGGTTAACAATAAATGCCCTTACATTCTTTATGTTTTTTTTCTTTTCGAAATATATTAATACTATATCGACGTTCAAAAGACATGCATATTACGCGAAATATATGATTTGTAAGTCAGTATAATTTATTTAAATATAACCACGCATAGTTGGTGTTGATATCTAAATAATGTTTATCTTATTATCTTAAAAAGCTAGCTAAAGCAAGCAGAAGTTACATCTTATAACAGAACAGATATATATACCCATGTACAACAGAAAGGAAGCATGTTTATTTGTAAGGGTCCATTAGTTAATACATTGGTATCAGGTGTCATCACCATACAAAATGCAATCTACAATATACAATCAAGCTGATTAGAGATTTACATGATAACACGTGTCAACTTGTTCAAGTCCATCAACTAACAAAATGTGGTGATTGTGGTTCATCCATGAGTGCGCAAATTTCATCAATTTTCAACCACGTTTCCTGCTAACGTATTTTGATAGGAAATTATCTTGGATATGACTGAATTTTGTTTTGCAGAAATTTCCTGCGCGCTCGTCGAATTTTAATCTTGTATAAACGTATTTTAATTTCCTTTTGCAACTTAATTATTTTGATTGTATATATGACTAGGGTTGCAGACTCCAAAACTAACACCGGAAACAACTCCTGACCTTCTGGAATCTGCATAAATATGATTAATAACAATTATTATTTTACAGATATGTCATGACACCTAACAGACATTAAACATTATTTCTTCTAGATTTTCAAAAGATACATATAAAGTAGATCGTTACTGACATATTTTAAAAGCAAATTAATGCACGAGCACGTGCATTAAGTGATTGAAGGATTATGAAGAAAATTAAGATTAATTACGTTTATTGGTAAACGGTCGGTGTACTTGTAAGACCAATCAAACTGCAAACATAATTAGAGCTGTAGCATCGGCTTCTACTGAATTATAATCAGTCTGTAAGAATGATATTAATTGTCTTTCATTCTTAGCAACTAGAAATAATATTTGCCGAGATGAACTGGTATAATAGTTCATTTATAATAATAATATAATTATGTGCTACGGAATAGCATAACTTATGGTATAATAGGTCAATTACAACTGAGCACTGGAATAATAATAGATGTAGGGTCTAATATTAACGTTAATTAGATCTAGAACGGTATAGATTGAACTGTCTTGGTCTGGACCGTCTTGGATTCAGGCCGTCTTGACCCGCATTCATGTCACGTGATCATGTGATATATAAAGGCGTCATTAGCGGTCACACTTCAATTGCTACATAGTTCTTCGAACGTTGGTCACGCAGTTGTTGAAAAATGGCTTGCATGAGTTTCTTGCGTCGTGCTGTCAGTTTTCTTTGTTGTGGGCTTGTCCCTCCAGAGGAAGAGCTTACGGACCTCAGTAAGTATGTCTATATCGATATGCTTTAGAAAAAATACCCTTCACCCACAAAATGTTCCCAGCGCAAGTGGTCAATCATTGAAGCAAGCTTGCTGACGTACTTACCATCTCAGAAGTGTGATCAGGTTCGAATGTTTGCATAGTGATAAAATGTTAGTGTGTACATTTTACTCAGACTCTTAAAAAACACAATTAATTAATGATGAGTTACATGTCGTCTAAACAAGTTAAAGTCATACCAAAGTCCATTCTAGGGACATCTAGATAAATATCAATCCCATTTAAATTTTGGTTGCAATGTCTTTTTAGCCAAAAAATTTATGGAAAACAAATTATGCACAAATGTCACGCACGGGCACATTGAATCTGAAAATTTATAAACCATTTTAATTATTACTTTTAAATGATTCCAATATGATATAAAAACATTTAAAAATCAAAATACCCTTTTGAAAAAAATAGAGTAAGATACCCTTTGAATTAAAAACTTGGGGGTAAAAAACCTTAACATTATCTTCAAGATTTAAAAATATATGAGCTCTGCACCTGGGTCAAATATGCCGCCCGGGGGATAATTGGTTTATGTAGAAAATTAGGATAAAATTTAAATTTCTCGTCTGCAACATGAGACCTAGGCTACTTGAATGTAGATTGGTTGTACGAATATTGCCTTGGTCAAAGATATAAGTTTTCAATTACCCCTAGGGTTTGAAAGAGGCCTGCTTGGGAAGGTACCAAGTTTTACTAAATAGACTTATTAGGAAAAACTTTATAAAATAGTTTCTGTTTGGAACTGGGGTCCTAGGATTATGATATTAGTATGTATTATTAGGGTGACTATTAGAGCAATTTTGATATTGCAATACTACTGTCTTGACCGTCTTGGATTCAGGCCGTCTTGACCCGCATTCATGTCACGTGATCATGTGATATATAAAGGCGTCATTAGCGGTCACACTTCAATTGCTACATAGTTCTTCGAACGTTGGTCACGCAGTTGTTGAAAAATGGCTTGCATGAGTTTCTTGCGTCGTGCTGTCAGTTTTCTTTGTTGTGGGCTTGTCCCTCCAGAGGAAGAGCTTACGGACCTCAGTAAGTATGTCTATATCGTATATGCTTTAGAAAAAATACCCTCTCACCCCACCCACCTGCGAAATTGTTCCCGCGCAAAGTGGTCAATCATTGAAGCGAAGCTTGCTGGCGTCTTACACTCTCCTTGTTGTGACAGGTCCGATTTTGCAAGTGATAAGAAAGTTGTGTGTACATTTTACGTCAGACTCTTTAAAAAAAGGAGTTAATTAATTATAGCTGTACCAGTCGTCTAAACAAGTTAAAGCATACCAAAAGTTCCTTCTAGGGCACATCTATATAAATATAAAATGACCATCTTGTAAAATTTTGGTTGCAATGTCTGTTTTATACTGCCAAAAAATATCAGGTAAGTATTTACGCTAGTTATTTAACATAAATTGTTAAATCCAACAACAAATTAAATCTGTTACCTCTTTCAGTAGAGTAAATACGGCAATAAGACATTGACCTGCTCAATCTATTATGATTCGATGTGTGAATTCGTTGCACGTAATTAGAGGGTCACAATGGGGTTTGTTTTCACATATTAACCATGCATTTGAAGGTGACGATAATATTTGGTTGTTTACATTTAAATTTGCTGATATATGTCTATCTGGTGAATGTACATATTTTATGTTCAGGACTGTAACTGAAATTAAGATGTAGTGTAAGATGTAATGTATGAAGTAAACAAAATGTTAAAACATTTGAATGAAGGCTCAAACATATTCAGGAAAACAGCATTGATCGACAAAGGCACGTCAACGGAGCACATGAATCTCAGAAAATTATACAAACAGTTATTATTATTACTCTTTAAATGATTTCCAATATGAAAAAAACATTTAGAAAATCTAAAATACCCTTTTGAAAAAACATCTAGGAGTAAGATACCCTTTGAAAGAAAAACTTGGGGGTAAAATACCCTTTAACCTAAAATCTTATCTGGAGCTCTGCCCTAGGGTCAAATATGGCCCCGCCCCGGGGGTCACATGGTTTATGTAGACTAATATAGGAATAAAATTTAAAAATCTTCTCGTCTGCAACCACATGACCTAGGCCTTTGATATTTGGTATGTAGCACGATTGCCTTGTGGTCCTCTACTAAGATTGTTCAAATTATGCCCCTAGGGTAAAAAGAGGCCCTGCCTTGGGGGTACCAAGTTTTACATAGACTTATATAGGAAAAACTTTAAAAATCTTTTTGTTTGGAACTGCAGGTCCTAGGCTTTTGATATTTAGTATGTATTATTGCTAGGGGTGACTATTGAGGCCAATTTTGACTATTGCAATACTACTGAATTTGCTAAAAAGAACTATTGCGATACTATTCTATTGCAGGTTACTATTGCGATACTTATATTTATAATGGCAGTAGTTATCGGCCATGTTTTATACAGTAAGACTACCAACTGGCATTATTACACAGTATAAGACACGGCACTGTTTATAATTGCTGTTAATACACGTTGAGATGTTTGTATAACTGAAGTGGACCTAAGAAATTAATCTAACATTAATTTTTTTTTTTAACATTTTTTCTATTTCTTGCCTTCCTTGGCTTTGAAACAACAAGTAAAACATATAAACCTGTGCAAGGTATACTCAAAGAATCGGTCATCTGTTGCGAATGTCAAGGTGTTTAATAACCCAATGCATCGAAAATTGAAGGATCAGACTGTGGTGTACCAGCACTAAATGAAGGGCCCTACCAAACAGTTTGCTCTATCATACAAGTAGCCTACTTTCTCCATGTCCATAGTACTTTTTCTCATTTAAGATTAACAGGTTATTTAAATATGTTTAATAAAAGTTTCTAAGAAACTAAATTTATTAATTATCTCCCAGACTTAAAACTACCGTTATGGTAGTTTAATTCCGTGAGGGTAATTATTAGTCACCTACTGGTCCGTCCGCAATTTCGTGTCCGGTTCATAACTCTGTCATCCATGAAGGGATTTTAATTTTACTTGGCACAAATGTTCCTCATGTTAAGACGTGTCTTGTAGGGCTGTAACGAGTATCGGAGATCCACATGTTTGACCAAAAGTTCGAGTACGGATATTCGTCATTGACAAGATCGTTGGATCGCGATCTTTTTCATTAATATATGCAATTTGTAAATTAAACGTCTTCAATGAATTTTCTTGCACATCTAAGACGATTACGCATTGTCAGATTCTAAACCGGATGTAAACAAATGTCTTAGGTAGAGTTAGCATCGGTCTTATTTTCGAACTAAAATTAATATGAAATCTGTCAAAACAGTGAATAAACATTTATCATTTAAGTAATTAAATTCAATAAAAAGTTAGATACAAAATTTCTGTCCAACAAATAAAATTTTCTTACCAAAGAATGCGGAACTGTTACTAAATATTGCGATTATTAATGACCAACATCATATCGTTTATCTGCAAGAATGGTCGAACATTACAGAAGTCCACCCGCGAAACCTGACTTTAATTAAATTGAGCAAAACATTAAACATAGGTCAAAACTATTAAACTGAGCCCTAAGAGAACTGCAAAGCTTAGATTCCATAAAGAAAATAGTACAAAAATAACAGGCTTGCATTTTTGTATCATTATAAGTTGTTGCTGGTGATCCGTGGTTCGGTCTGTGATTCGTCAGGCCTGACTTGCGGATCGGATCGCCACTTGTCTGACGATCCACAGCCCTAGTGTCATGCGCAAAACCTGGACCCCTAGCTTAAAGGTCAAGGTCACAATTTGAGGTCATAGGTCAGCAGGGCTTTTTTCCTGTCCGGTCCATAACTCCGCCATCCATGAAGGGATTTTAATATTACTTGGCACAAATGTTTCCCATGATAAGATGAAATGTCATGCGCAAAACCTGGACCCCTAGCTTAAAGGTCAAGGTCACAATTTGAGGTCATAGGTCAAATGTTAACATGGCAGGAACAGGGTCTGTTTCCTGTCCAGCCCATGACTGCCATCCATGAAGGTATTTTAATATTACTTGGCATAAATGTTCCCCATGATAAGAAGACGCGTCATGCGCAAAACCCTGACCCCTAGCTTAAAGGTCAAGGTCACAATTGGAGGTCAAAAGTCAATAGGGTTTTTTTTCCTGTCCAATCAAGAACTCTGTCAGACATCCATCAAGGGATTTTAATATTACATGGCATAAATGTTCCCCATGATGAAATGACGTGTCATGCGCAATCACCCCCCCCCCCCCCCCCCCCACAGAACCCTAGCTTTTTCCTGTCCGGTGTATAACTTTGTCATGCAAAACAGGATTTGAATATTACTTGGCATATATGTTCATCACTATGAGAGGGAGTGTCATGCACAAGAACCTGGTCCCTAGGTCGAAGGTCAAGGTCATCTTTAGATGCCAAAGGTCAGGTACAAGAATGACTGTCTGGAAAACTTCTTCATGCATGGAGGGATTTTGATGTAACTTGACATAAATGTTTGCTATCATGAGACAGATTGTTGTGCGCAAGAACCAGGTCCCTAGGTCTAAGGTCAAGGTCACGCTTAGAGGTCAAATGCCTTTGAAGAATGACTTTGTCCGGAGCATTTTCTTTATACATAGAGGGATTTTGATGTAACTTATTTCCCTTTGTTGTTACTATAAATAGCTTATATTGTAACTTACTTAATTATTACAGGCCGTAGGGAAAAATTGAGATCAGTTTTCTGTGGTACAACATGCATGTTACATCCATTTTTAGGTGTATTCGGACCTATCTCTACCTGGTAAAGAGTTTTGTGTGGACTTATATGGATGGTTTTTTTTTACTGTAAATAACGTTACCTTTTTGATAATCGGCCAAATATGCTATATATGAAAACAACTATAGGGTTTTATATATACAAATTTTAATCCATTCTTTTGCTTTTAGCATACTGTATATATAGCACAATATTGTTCCTACATCATTGACAGATATCAGTTCATTATGCTATACTGCAGTAGAGAAAATTAGGTGCCTTCCAGTTAGAGGACTTTGTATTGCATGGCAATACTTCATTCACTTGTTGTTACAGTAATTGAGACGTAAACATTTTCCGAGGTGCAAATGAAAGCTGGCTCTGTTTCTTGGTTTTTAAATTTTAAATTATTTCTATATTTACTAAAATTACAAAACTATCGAAACTATCGATTGTTGTAGGAACTATCGGCGATTGTTATTGGATCGTGACTTTTCTATCGATGCATTCTATCGGGACACTCAGTATCGCAATGCATCAATATTTCGATGTATCGTTAAACCCCTAATTATTGCAAGTGGTCCTTTACCAAGAATTTTCAAAATTATGTTCCTGAGGTGAAAAGAGGCCCCACCCAGGGGGTCCCAAGTTTTACATCTAGGCTTATGGCATGGTACTTCATCTTATGGTCTCCTATCAAGATTGTTCAAATTGTGCCCCTGGGGTGAAAAGAGGCCTCGCCCCGGGTATCATAAGTTTTACATAGACTTAATAGGAAAAAACCTTCTTGTCTAAAACCACAAGAAATAGACCTTTGATATTTGGTATGTCTTGTGGTCCTCTACCAAATTGTTCAAATTACTACCCTGGGGTGAAAAGAGGCCCAGCCAAGGGGGTCACAAGTTTTACATAAACTTATATAGGGAAAAAAATCTTCTTGTCTGAAGTTCAAAGCCTAGGCCTTTGATATTTGGTATGTATCATTGCCTAGTAGACCTCTAACAGGATTGTTCAAATTATGCCCCTGGGATGAAAAGAGGCCCCGCCCCGGTGGTCACTTGTTATATGAGTTATATAGGAAAAATACTTCAAAAATTATCAGATCATATTTTCTAGACTGTTTAATTATATTTACCTGTTATACCCAAGTGATCAAGTCACATACCTGTCAAGACACACACTGTGTCACACGCATTTCGGCCCTAGATCACGCTCACACACTTACTATTCCAAGTCACACGCATTTTAAAGAAATAAAGCAATCAATTGTTTTTTTTCATAGAAAATTATTTAATTGAACATTTCCAAGTCACACGCATTTTAAAGAAATAAAGCAATCAATTGTTTTTTTTGTTTTTTTTCATAGAAAATTATTTAATCGAGCATTTCCAAGTCACACGCATTTTAAAGAAATAAAGCAATCAATTGTTTTTTTCATAGAAAATTATTTAACCCTTAGCCTGCTGCAGGCGAATTTAACAGCCTTTGCAAACAGCTTGGAACCAGATCAGATGCCGATTAAATCGGCGTCTGATCAGGTTCCAAGCTGTTTGCTACTCTGACAATATTTCTTCCAATTTTGGAGCAAATTGAATGAACTTTACAATTTTAGCAGACGACATTTCCAGCAGACGACAATTTATCTAGCATGCTAAAGGTTAATCGAACATACGAGGCGACGTTGATACGGTGCACATTCACCGATGCAACGTGTTATTTCTATCGCATGAATAATTGTCACAAAAGTTGTGTGAATTTGCCGATATTTTATGATAATTCCTCTAAATTTATTAAAATAAGAGGTAATGTCATGGTAAATTTTAATATCAGATACTGTCAATTTTAAGCTGTTAAATTATTTTTACATCACCACAATATGTCAAACATTTTCTTTTAACTCCAGAACTATGCAATGTTTATGCAAGTGTACCAGTATCCGAACATAAAATTTTGGATATCCGGATTTTGACTAATAAAACATTTTTAGGCGGGGGGTTTCAGATAGGGGCGAGCAGGAATGAGAATCTAAAAACTAATTTTCTATTGCCTTACTGTAACTTCACATAAACATTGTCCAGTGTTTTGGCAACCTTTGTTTTTATGCCCCCGAAGGGAAGCATATTAGTTTTCAACTGTCCGTTCGTTCGTTCGTCACAACGTTAACATTTTGCATGAAGGCCAATGTTAACTTCAGCATGAAGGCACTTTACTCGCGAACAACTGCACCCAGGACCTTCAAACTTCACATGCTGATAGTACTTTTTGAGTTTACGACCCCTATTGACACTGGGTTCAACATGACAAAGGTCAAGGTCACAGGGGCCAATGTTAACTTTTTGCATGAAGGCATTTTACTCGCGAACCATTGCAACCAGGACCTTCAAACTTCACATGCTGATAGTAATTATTGAGTACACGATTCCTACTGACTTTGGGGTCACCAGGTCAAAGATCAAGGTCACAGGGGCCAATATTAACTTTTTGCATGAAGGCACTTTACTCGCGAACCACTGCTCCCAGGACCTTTAAACTTCACATGCTGATAGTACTTATAGAGTACACAACCCCCAGGTCAAGGTCACAGGGGCCAATGTTAACTTTTTGCATGAAGGCACTTTACTCACCAAAGACTCACCAAGGACCTTCAAACTTGCTGATAGTAATTATTGAGTTCACGACCCCTACTGACATTGGGGTCACCAGGTCAAAGGTCAAGGTCACAGGGGCCAATGTTAACTTTTTGCATGAAAGCACTTTACTTACGAACCACTGCACCCAGGACCTAAACATGCTGATAGTACTTATTGAGTACACAGTGATTTTTTTCAGTTTTTGGGGAAGGGGGTCGGTGCCCTTTGGAGGGGGAAAAATACGACGTAAAACTAAGAAATGGGAAATGTCCATTTGTGTTGAAATAAACTATAGTTTCAAGTTTATTGATAAATTCAGGGCCCATAAGAGCATGTGAAATGACATATAACACAATGTAGCATATCAATTCCAGATAACCAAATAAAGTTTTCAGATGTGGAGGATAAGACATCCATTAGACTACCAAAATTTACAACAGACATAATGTCCCTTCCTAAACAAGTCAGTGAGTGTCTGTTTTTTGTTTTTGTTTTTTTTTCTGTCAAATTCTGACATATGCAGTCACTGTTACATTTGACCTGTCACAATAAAAAAAAAACAAACTTTAAAAAAAAATGTATGCGTTGGACTAATCCCTTCCCAAAGCATAAAATCAAACCCTGACTGATTAAAAGATGGAAAACTCAACACTACCCGGCCAAAAAAATAAAATGCAAATCATTTACAGACTAACATTCAAGGCATACAGACACTAAATAGAAAAATGGCGCGAAAAAAAAATGGTAGTCGCATAATGGCGGATACAAATAGTCCTCAGTTTTTTCGCTGTGTAGAGCTATTTTCCTTATTTTCTTTGCAATTTTTTTGGTAAAATCACATGACAGATCTATGCTCGACATGAAGATAGCATTTTGATCATGAAATAACACCATGACAAAATTTTTCATGGAAACTTAAATCATACACCACCAGTATAATTTGGGGTCTCATTTTTTAGCTGATTTTGCAGTTTGTGTGTTTGACTGAAATTATTTTTCTTGCATCAAACATGACCCCTACTTTTCTTTTGATTTTTAGTTAGCACTGACAATATTCTTCAAGAAAATGTAAGTTACAGAAATTTAAAATGGGTCCTGATGTGTGCTGCGGTCATTGGAAATAGGTCAATTTTATATAGAATAAAGAACAACAACTATTTAGTGTGTTATAACCTCAACAGCGTTGTTGTGCAGAATAATAAAGCGCTTCGATGATTCTGATTTGTCAAGGGAAGTTACTCCAACTGGCGTAGATGTAAACAAAACGCGAGATACCGCGGTGAATTGTTTTCTATATGATTATGAAAATAAATAAACTAGTGAATTATGTTTTAATTGATTGGCATTTTTTTTTATTTTCGGAGGGAAATTTTATAAATCGCGTAAAATTTGTCGTGTTTCCGCCCCGGCGACACGGCAACACGAAAACTCGAAAAATTAGGTATTTGTCGTGTTTTCGTGTTGTCGTGTTTTCGCCCCGCCGACACGACAACACGAAATGGCAGAAATCAGCCACCATAGTTTACTGTGCGATCCACAAAGGAGTAGTGGACTCAATCTGGCGCCGTTTTTCTACAAATCACCCCATTTACTGTTCATATTTTCACATCTTATTAATTGTAGTTGCAATGATATATCGGTTTAATGGATTGAAATTCTAAAAAATATAGTCTTGTGTGCGACACATTGTCTCATTGTGGTCTCATGATAGTGAACATTTGTGCCAAGTTATTTCATAATCCCTTAATGCAAAAAGAAGTTATGGCACGGACACGAAAAAACAGATCCTGTTTAACCTTTAAGTGTCACTTTAAAAAGAAAATAAAAAGAATAAGACAGACATTAACTACTTATTGCTGATGTTTGTGTGTAAACTTTGAGAGCGGTAGGTGTAAAAGTATAGAAGTAATTGCACGACCATACAAACAGACAGACCGCATGTTGACTGCTATATACCACCCTCCTTCAAACTTTGTTTGCGAGCTATAATTATTAAGAAATACTACAGGAGCATAAGAAACGCTGATATTTTACAAATAAGTCACTCACAAACAGGCATACAGTCTTTTACGAAACTCGCAAGCGCTTGTACAGTACTTGAGCAAACATGCATACAGTCAGGAAATAACGCCGAATCTTCTTTCATTGACGATTATAATCAAATTGGAGAATTTATCAATGATTTTATTTCATTTTACCAAACTAGCATTGTTTTTTATTCATGAAACAGTGGAATTTACATTAGGTCATTCTTCAAGCAAGAAAATATATACTTTTGACGCCGGCAGTGTACAATTTCAGGATGAAATCAGTGATCAATCGATTTTTTTGCTATAATTCTACCTTTAATCAAACTGACACATTATATACAGAAAAAAATCATGTTCAGCTTCAAATAATATATACATATACATACCTTCAAAACAAATCAGTCACTTTAAAACGCTGTTTTTCAACTTTTAGCAGTCAGTTTATTGTTTTGATCACTCGCAAGAGAAAGAGAGGTAGTACAGCCGTACGAATATGAAAAGATAAACAAAATCGAGATATTAATCGTATTTTAGTACTGAGAAGAACATTGATCGGGTGCAATTCTTTCTAGGCTAAATGTAAAATGTAACTTATAACAGGAAAATCGTTCTGTATGAGTTTAAATCCTCATGAGGATTCTTTTTTTTCACATACTTTTTGTTCGTTTTTCTTATTCACTTTCATTTCTGTTCCATTCTATTTCCAGTTTTTTTTTTTTTCGTTTCTTTCCTTTCTTTTTTCTTCTTTTATTTTTAAGATCGTTTGTATTTGCATATGTGTCTTCATAAAACAAAATATTGCGTTCGTTATTCGCTGTCACAGTGTACATGCATTTAACTAAAATTATCTTTGATATTGTACTTAACATACCGGCTGCAGATATTTCTCTGTCGTTGTGTCGGAGAGAAACCGGAAAAAAAATGTTTTATGGAATAATGAAAAGAAAATTAACTATCTTGGCTGTCTTGGGGTTTCGATTCCACACGGCAAAAGACCTCCAAGCTAGTTTTAAATCGATACAAAAACCTTAAAATTTAGAGTTTGACAAAGTACAAAATGTTGAAAAAACCTATGATACTTTAAATCTATTTATAGTACATGTGTAACAGTGCATTGAGAATCCCAAAAACTGTATTAAATGACAAGTCACAAAAGAACACAGACAGCATCACGTTTCAGCATACTACAAAACATGGAGTGGAGTTATGGAGTGGAGTAGTGGAGCGGAGTCAACATTGGAGTGGAGTCATGGAGTGGAGTCGAAATTGGAGTAGAGTCTTGGAGTGGAGTCAAATTTGAAGTGGACTGGAGTCAAAACTGGAGTGGAGTCGTGGAGTGGAGTCAACTTTTGAGTGGAGTCAAATTTGTTTTATCAATAATATTTATTTATTGGTATTTTATAACTATTCAGCATGATAATGCTTTTGTCTTACATTGAATGTAGGTACACGGGACAGTGGTCTTTGTCAAATTGTTAATTGTCAGTATATTTTTTATCTCTTTGTTTATGAAAATATTTTAAAGCATCACATAGATATGAAATACAATTTTATTTATTTTAGAACAGTTGTAAACAAATCAAAAGGTGGTCAAACCATGGAAACATATTCAAATAGACAACAGTATAAAATAATGGTAAAAAGTAATGATCAAGTTTCCAAAACTAAGTTCCAACTGAACAACTGTATGAGCATGTTCTAATCACTACTTGATGCATTCTCTGATAGGTTGGGTATAATAATAGACAATATTTTTCATAACATTTATCAGTGAACAATATAGTACTCCTCATTAGAGTTGTTTTTAATGAAGTTTGTTGCTTTACTTGACAATTTTTTCACTTGGCCTTAGACAATTTTCAGAATTTGTCGACAAATTTATTATGAGAACCTTTCAGTCCCGTTCTAAATACCAGTTTAATTATTTTATTAGATGAATCATTTCAACAGCATTTAATTTAAAATAAACAAGAGGAATTTATGCAAGTCAGATAAAAACTAGATATCTAAACTTGTTACATAAATAATTTGACATTTATATTTAGCTGATTTTGTGATTATGCATATTAGTGTTTGAAACTGTTTTTGTCCACTGATACTTGATACTGCAGTATTGGCTACCTTTTAGCTCTGGTAAATAAAAATATAAGTAGCCTGCAAGTCGGTGTGTTAAATTAATTAATTCTATTGCTGATATCCACCTGCGACCCGCAGTCCGCAACCCGCAATTTAGTGTACATGTATATATTTTGCGGGTTGCAGGCTGCAGGTTGTTACAATGGAACATTTTCCATTATAGCAACCAGCAATTTAGTGTTACTGTATTAAATGGTTGTACATTTTACTTGGAAATATTGAGTTGTGTACAATAAGCCTCTGCGATTTTGTCAGGTGTGATGCTGATCATTGAAGAAATTCTTTAATTCTTTAGAATTACTTTTAAGTTTATACTGTAATTTCTTTGTTCTCGATTGCGAAACAAGTTCTTACAACTTTTCATAAACAAAGAGATAAAATACTAGTATACTGACAACTAAAAATTTGACCAAGACCACTGTTCCGTGTACCTACAATCAATGTAAGACAAAAGCTTTATTATGTTGAATAGTTATAAAAAAATATAAATAGATAAATATTATAGATAAAACAAATTTGACTCCACTGCACGACTCCACTCCAATTTTGACTCCACTCCACTATAAATTTGACTCCACTCCATGACTCCACTCCAATTTAGAGTCCACTCCACGACTCCACTCCAATTTTGACTCCACTCCCTGACTTCACTCCAGTTTTGACTCCACTCCACGGCTCCACTCCATGACTCCACTGTACGACTCCACTCCATGTTTTGTAGTATGCCTCACGTTTCACGTGATATGATATATTATATTCAGTAAAACTTTCTTCCTTTTTCATTAAGTAAAAGAGGTTTAAGGAGAATAGATGAGCTTTCAAGATTCTGCTTAAATGAAAAATACTCAACCATGAAAACGTTGTTAAGAATCATTTCTGTAGTTTTGATGATAACAGTGACAGTTTCTATAGAAATCAGAAAAGGTGGATACGAAGATGTTTATATCTTTGTAAAGGATAGTAACGAAGAGAATGCACTGCTTCTGGAAAGAATTAAGGTAATTTATGATTATATTTCTAATAAAGTAAGAATATCACGCTTGTACTGCAGCTGTGGTTTGGAGAGCTAGCGTTTTGAAAAATGACCTCCCCTGTTGATAACTCATCCATGGTTTCTTTTCACTAAATAAAACACGTCCCCTTTTCTTCACCCAAGTTTTATATCATTTATATCATTAACTGTACTTATTGATTGTTATTTAAAGCAACCTGCCTATTATTATTATCTTTTCACTACAACTTCCGTTTCTGGGGGACCGCCAAACTGCATTGTATGGTTCTGGCTGTGCTTTATAAGTTTTAACTTCCATGAAAATCTACCCGTACTACTTTATTTTTATAAGAAGTGAAACTTGTGAGATGTTATCTTTTCATAGCAAAGAAATAAAAAGCAGGTGAGGTTAAACATACTTACTACGACAGAGTAACCCAGTAATAATAAGAATGATTTTCTATAACCTCCGGAAGTATCTTAAACAACTATTGTTTTTCAATATTTTAATAGTTGTCGTTTGTGTCGTGTGGTTGCCGTAAAACTTCTCCTCATAACTTAATTCAGAGCTGTTATATTTCGATCTTTTCAGATCGTTCAGCACGATATTTATGTTGTGTAAGTGTACTGATTAATTTTTCAGCTTGAAGCCTTGAAAATTTTGGCCTGAGTGGTTCCACTACTACCGCTTTAGAAGCTTTAAGTTTTGTCTTATAACCCCTGAATATTGTGTCTGCTTTTCAAATTTTGTCTTTTAGCAGTTTCTCTGATTTGTAGGCTCCATAACCAAAGATTCACTCGCTGAATTTCAGTTTGTTTAGTTCTGTCCATTTTTTTTCTCGTTAAGGACACCGCCATTATTTTATATGGGGACCATGGCAATATACTTTATGCATCATTGAAGGTTCCATGGCTCTTTATTCTTTTTTTCTATTTTATCAAAATAAACAAAACAAAATCTACTTCGTTTAAGTAAATCTGTATGTTGGTATATTGGAATGTCATATAGCATAATGCCAAAGTCATTACTTTATCGGGGGACCATACGCAGCTTTTCATGGAATTGCACTCTGTGTGTCATTGAAGCTTCCATGTGCATCGCCGTTTAAATACATCTGCGGATGTCTCTGAGTAGTTAGAGACATGATGGTGCGGGCATTGTTTGACCTTATTAGTAGTATAGTAATTGTCAGTTCTGGCCCGATTTTAAAATTCAATTAAAAAAATATAATTCATAAAAATCAACAATTTTTATAAATTATTTAATTAAAACGTATATTATTTTTAAACAACTTTTTATTTTAAAATCAACAATTTTTATAAATTATATATTTTTTTTTAAAACAACTTTTTAATTAAAACGTATATTTTTTAAAACAACAATTTAAAACCTATTAAAATAATTTATAATTGTTTGTTCGTTTGCTCTTTGATTGTTAACTTTTTTATTTTATATACAATAAATCATACAACGGTACTTTATCTTGTAACATTTTTATGAAAAATAAACAATAGTAACCGCAGAGTGTACTTGTTTTGTCTTGATATTGAACATTGTTGTATTTTATATTTAATAAATATTTAATTACCTCCTTTGGTGGAGGAAGCCCAAATGGATCGAAATACATATTATTTAAATAACAAACCCAATTGTTCCAGGTCCAACAGAGTCATCTAGATTTATAATTCCACATTCATTTTTATTTCTTATTTTTGATAAATTATTTCTGCTAAATACACCCCTAAAGTTTTTAAATTTTAATTGTTTTACCCATTGTTCTATTTCAAAGTTAGAAATGGTTTGTTATAAATTGTATTTTTTTTTTAATATGGGAATTCGTCTGTAAGGTCTTCTCTGAGAATCAATTTGTATACCCCGGGTCTTTTCCCTTACCAGTTAATAAAGATGTAATCAAAGGTATTCCTAGACTAGCAGCCAGCATACCTAAAAACCCCACCGTCTTGTTTTTGTTTTGTGTAATTTAATCACTCCATAGCCTAATAGTTGCCTTTTTTGATTAGGTGTAATATATGGTATTATCATATTTCTTTATAAATTAGCTACTGAAATCATACCATTTCCAAGTAACTTACTAACACCAGTACTTTGCCAGCCCAGAAAGGGCTCCAATACCCAGAGGAGCTAATATTTTTGGAGCTATTTTGCTGCCATTGGAAGAATTGTTTTCCTAACAAACCACCCAAAAGCTCCTAAAAATCCACCATTTTGACCTTGACTGGACATTTGTTTTTTTGAAATTGTAATTTCTAATCCCTTGTTATTTCTAATAGACTTTTCAATTTGATTAATTTGTGTTTTTGTTAATAGTAAAGGGAAGTTTCCACGTAATTGTTCATGTTTTAATCTAAAATTATATGAAGTTTTATTATTATATGCTTTAGCTAAATTTTTCTTTTGTCCGTCTGTAAGACTAACCCTATATCAATATAATTTGATGACATTATATACTTTATAATTATTTTAATTTTATTTTATTTAAAAACTAACAAGTTCATTTCCAATAGTATTTATTTCAACTGTTTCCTCATATAATACAATTGCGTAAATACGATATCTTGCAGTGGGAAGTGTATTTATTTTAACTGTTAATGTAATTTGTTTAGGATCTTCTGTTATTACTTCCTTTTTATATTCCAAGTTAAAATGGACAAATCCACACAAACTTTGAAAATTAAATCTATTTAAGAGACTTCCAGTAGTTTTGTTATTTTGTTTATAATAATAATTAATTACATCGTCATATATTCTTGATATACTTGTGTATTCTGTTTCTGGATAAAAAACACCATTACCAACTTCAAGACGACAAGAACTCAAAGTGCAATCATTATTATCAGCATTTAGTTTAAATGTATCTAATAAAAGCGGATTCATTAGTTGATTATTACTTTTGTCAGGTCGTTGTAAATAAACAAATACATGTTGTGGTTTTATTACACCAGCCGTTATTCTAAAAGTTGTATTAATCTGTTGTGTATCAGCTGATTGTGTTATCATTTCCCGAAGGTATGACCATCTCGCTTTTGTAAATCTTTCAGAAATTAGATTAAGTCCAAAATCATTGAAAACCAAACGCGGAACCCATAGAATTAATTTTGTTACAATTACCCTACCTGGGTCTCCGCCATCTCTAAAAGTTAATTCATCATCATCTGTCAACCGCAGTATTATTTGAATTTGACTTGGAGGTATAATATTAGTTTCTAAACCCTGAAAAAATGAATAATTATTTAATGGAATTTTAACATTTACCTCTTTAGTACCCGTGATTAATCCTTCCCTAAAAGCAAAACCTTTATTATCACCAACAGCAGCAGTAGCAGTAGTATCTAAATAAATATATTCGTTTGTTCCAGTTGATTCTGCATAATCATTAGATAGTTCAACCAGATTCTTTATATTTACTATCTTATATAAATTGTAACAATTATAAACATTTTTTCCATTTTGTTTAACCACTAAATGATCAATTAATGAAGCTGCATTATTAATTAAAGCAATTTGAGCTCCATCAGCATAATCACCACCACCAAGCTTATTTACTTTAAAACTTACTTCAAAATAACCATTAGACCAATCAAAGTATGAGCTCTATCATTAATTGTAAATTGATATCCCTTTTTTTTCTTGCTTAACATTATTTCCCAAGACAGATATTAAAGCATTATCTAAATGAATAGGAGTTAGTTCGTATCTTTCACAATATTGTTTTGTTCTAAACATGTAAATATTATATATTATTTTATTTTTTATTAAAGTTAAAACTTAGTTTTTATAAATTAATTTATTAATACGTTTATGTGTTCCAGCACGAGCCCTGAAGCTCATGAAGAGCTGAAGTTCAGATCCTGACAATAATCTATTTAGTCTTATATTAATATCCTCCTCCTTACTATTTTTACTGTTATTCTTCTCTTGTAATTCCTTAACAATTAAATCACCAACTGCCGGAGCAGGTTTCTTTTTAAATTTTTCAATAATTTTATTAGCAGCTAAATTTCCAACTTCTGTTCCAACCTTTTTTGTTCCACTTTCTAACGCAGCTTTTCCTGCTGTTTCCAGAGCTTTTTTTCCAGCAGATGCAACTCCACTTGAAAACAATTTTGTTAAAGTGTCAAAGATACCTGTACCGTGTATGCTTTCTTTTCCCGTGTGAGCATCAACATAAATAAATATTCCTTTATTTTTGTCATAAACTTTTTTGTACATTATATAAAACTAGAAAATTTATATTTCTTTTAAAATTAGTGTAAAACTTGTTTCAATTTTATTTAAATTAATTATTCTACCAAATATGTCTGTAATATGTATTTTTATTGAATCTATCATAGTTCTATTAACTTCAGAATATCCAATTATCCGAGGTTCTTTTGTAAATGGATAAGCTCTTGTTAAATCTGCAGTACTTAAAGCATAGATAATATCACTGAAATTACCATCAACAAGTGAATTATCAATAAGATCACAATGAATATAAATTGTATCCACAGAGTTAGTTAATTTGGTACTTCAGTTCCCCAATTCAGTATTTCTCAATGCTTTTTTCTCAAATCCAAGCAATGTATGAAAATTTGACATTCTTAAATCCAACATAAAATTATCTTTAATTGAAATCAAAATCTTAAAACTACTTAAATCAAATTCCAAACTTATTGGTGCAATGTCTGATTTATCAAATTCATAATCATCATTACTTATTAATGTTTCCCTTATGTAATTATTAATATCAGTGTAACTGTAAGAACCATTTGTAAATATGATATCTTTCCATTCTTTACCATTATTATAACGAATTCTTTTATTGTCATATTCATCACTAATATTATGCCAAGAATAGGTCATAGTGTTAATACTAGCCAAACCGACAACATAAGTTTTATTTTTATCTAAAATTAAAGAACGACCAAATCTGATTGTAAAATCACTAGGGGTATTATTTTCGTAATTTTTAACTGTTTCAGAACTTAACACAATTTTTGTTCCATTTATAATATGAAACATATTTTTTAATAAATTCAAGAAAAATATTTTTTATATAACATTTCATTTTGTTCTGGTAAGAGTGAATTCATTTTTAATAATTCATCAATTATTCTAATACCTTCATTTTTTAGTTCTTCATTATTATTTCCAGCATCAATTGAACCACAAATTAACTCCAAGTCATTAACCAATTCTTTTGGATTACACGGACAAGTACCATAACCTTGTCCCCTAATTATTTTTTTAAATTTCATAGATCTTTTATTGATAGGTAATCCTGATTTTTTCTGTTAATTTCTTAAATATTTTTACTGAATGGATTGAAAGTTTTTTATTATTATATCTTTTATTAATCAAATCAATTAAATCGTTATCTACTTTAGTATTAATTACTTCCTTTCCAGTTATTCTATCCATAGCAATTAATTTATTTTGGCCATAAAGTTTATTTAAGTTAATAATTAAATTACCATATTGCCCATTTGGTGAAACTTTATATGGGTTATGATATCTTATTCCCTTTCCAAATACCTTTGGGTCTTTAATCATTTTTGATAAGCGTTCATTGTATCTTTTAAGATTTTCTCTGTCTAATTCTAACTCCGAAACATACTCACCTGCAGTCATAGGTTCTGCATCTGTAAATTCATTTTTTTCATCTGGTTCTTCTTTACTATATTTATTTATATTACGAGTACACTTCTTTAATTTTTCGGTAACCTCTTTTCTTGTTTTTATCCAATCATCTTTATCTTTATCTTTGTTTAATGCTAACTCTGTTAATGTAGGCAATCCATATTCTGATAATACATCTTTATCGATATTTATATCTAAATTTGCTGTAAATTCTTCAGTGTCTTCAAACTCATCACCATCATCCGAACCTATATAATCTTCAGAAGACTCTTTAATTGATGGCTGTTCTTGGAATAGCTGTGGTAAACCTTAAATATGTTTGTATGTCTTTCATTTCATCACCTAGTAATGCTAATTGCTCCTTAATTCCAGGTAATGCTTTTAACTGACTTGACAATTCTTCTTTTTGACTTTTTATTCCTTCAGTAATTGGTTTATAAATTTCAGTGTACATATCACGATTTGTAGCTTTTCTAATTTTTTCTTTCATTATTTCTTCTCTAAGAGCCCTCATCTTCTGCCCGACTATGTTTTTTCTTATTCTTATTTCATTAAGTTTTGATTGCATTTATATATGATAATGTAAGATAATGTAAAATAATGTAAAATAATGTAAGATAATGTATTATTATATATAAATGGAAATTCCAAATTATGATACAAAAAGTAATAAATCCAATAACTTTAAACAAGTTAAACAATATCCTTTTATGCCGGATTCATGTTTTAGAATGTTAATATGTGGATCTTCTGGATCTGGAAAAACAAATACATTAATGCATATGATACGAAAACCTCTTATATATTATGATAAATTATACTTGTATGCTAAAAACCTAGAACAATCTAAATATCAGGATTTAATTAAACTTTTAAATGGAATTGCAGAAAAAAATAAAATAGATCCAAATGAAATTCTTGAATATTCGGCTGATTCCAACCAAATTGAACCTTGTGAGAATCTTGAATCAGAAAAACAAAAAGTAGTAATATTTGATGATTTTGTATGTGAAGATAAAAAGGTTCAGAATGAAATAACAAAATACATCATTCAAGGACGCCACAAAAACTGTTGTGTTATTTATTTAAGTCAGTCTTACTATAAAGTACCAAAAGATATTCGGATTAACTGTTCACATTATATTTTATTTGAAAGTCCAAGTAAACGAGAAAATGATATGATTTGTAATGAACAAAATATTAACCCTAACTCTTTTGCTAATGCAACAAATCAAAAATATGATTTTTTATATATAGACAAACCGAGAAAATTTTTAAAAAAAAACTTTACTAGTAATATAGATGGGAATTTTTAATGATATAAATGAATCTGATAATGTAATTAAAGTTAAATTTGATATTGATTTAAATGATTATGCTACTAAAAAACAATACAAAAGGCTTAAAAAAGAAATAGAAAATGATGTGGTTTCTATAACTGAAAAATTACAGAAACAAGAAGAATTAGTCGCTTCTGATATTCATAGAGTCTATGCTAAATACATTTTATTAAATTAATTAATTTCTATTTATTTAACAGTAATATATAGATGGGAATTTTTAATGATGTAAAAGAAAGAAGTAAACCTGACAGTATAAGTAAAGTTAAATTTGATATTGATTTAAGTGATTATGCTACTAAAAACAATTCAAAAAACTTAAAAAAGAATCGGAATCGTATCTTCACAGAAATAAGGAACTTGATAACACAATGAGCAGAGCATTAGATATGGGAGGTAATAACCTTATAAACCTAGGAGATCCAGATAAACCCAACGATGCAGTTTCAAGACGATTTATGTTTAAAAAAGTTCAAAGTGTAATAGATAACTATAATCTTGAAGACATCAAATCTATAAAACAAACACTAGAAGCAGAAGTAAAGAATATTGAAGAATTAACAAAAGATTTTAAAAAGAATTCATTATTAATAGTTCAATTACAAGATAAAATTGAAAAAGAAATGAAAGCTATGGTTGATTCAAATTAAAGAACTTGAAGAAATCTGATTTAACAGACGAAAACATAAAGAAGTATTTCGAGTCAATTTAAACATTTTATTCACTCAAATTCAAGAATTAAAAGATAGTATGATTAAACATGAAGAACTGAAAGACAAGATTATTGAAGCCGAGAAAAAGTTACAAAATATGTATCAGTTAGAAATCAGAACAGAAATAAATAAACTAAATACTGAAACTGAAAATAAGCATAAAGATTTATATGAATTAATTTCAAATAAACTTGCAGAATATAAATCTGAATTGGAAAAGGCAGCTTCGCAAAGAGGTGATGATCACAACAGAGCATTAGATAACCTTAAAGAAGAGCTTAATTCTAAAATAGATGAGTTTAAAAAACAAATTCGAGTGTGGATTAGTACTGTTGACAACCGTCATAATTTAAAGTATGCAGACTTAAGTAATATTACAAAAAAATTACAAGAAGATATAACGCAGTTTAATGCTAAAGTTGAAGAACATAAAAATGAACTGGACCTTGTAGTTGAAAAATCAGTTAAACAAGGAGAAGCAATTAACACAATTAATGGTCAGCTAGAAAATTTTAAGAAACAACTCCGGATCTTGATTAGTACTGTTGACACACGTCATAATTTAAAGTACGCAGACTTAAGTAAACTTACAGGTTTATTACAAGAAGATATCAACGAATTTAATGATAAAATTAAAAAAATAATAAATGATCTGGACTCTGTAGTTGAAATGTCAGCTAAACAAGGAGAATCAATTACTGCTAATACCCAAGAAATTTCTACTAATACCCAAGAAATTACAAAAGTAAAAAATGTTTTCTTAAAACAAGAAACACAATTAACCAGAACAAAAGGTGTTGTTGACAATTTGTCTGCTTCTGAAGTTGCTACAACAAAACGACTTGATGATTTAGCTAAAGTAATTCTTGAACTAAATGAAAATTATAAAGCAATAGAAGATGAACTAGAAACAGTAAGACGTGAAGTATTTCTTTTTGAACATAACAACAACAGACAACTACATATAACGGTTTTTGGTAAATTACTATATGATATTGAAGATAAACAATTACAACAAAAGGTAAAGACCCAAGATTTTTTTGCATTATTTGGAATACGAGCTAATAAGATTACAGATTATAAAAGTTTTATTAAAAAAGGAACAAATAAATTTCTAATCGAACAAAATGAGAATTATATAATTGAAGTTAACATTATCATAGGTATCGTAGACTCCTTTAATAAAAGTTTTGATTTTATTTTTAGCTGGTTGGGGCTGGATGGTCACACAAATGGAATAGAGTATAAAAAAACCTGAGGTTAAAAATACAACACTTGTTTTTAAGAAAAAAAATAATTTAAGCAAAAAACATGGTTTGCAATTTTGCCAAATGAAGACATATCGAAAATACCTAAAGGTGGTGATACATATACTATAGAACCAGGAAGTTATCTCAAAATATATCTAGTCCATTGATTTATTTTCATTTTATATAATGGGAATATTCAATAATATAAATGAAAAAGTAAGTAAAATAGAAAGACAAATAATAAGAAAACCTCCATTGTTCTTAACATGTTATACCGAAGATACTGATAGTGGATTTTTTCAATGGAAAACTGTAAATGCTAGTCCTGGTTTAGTTCAAAATGGTAATAATGTAACAATTAATTTTAATTGTTTTTTAAAATTTTTCTTGTGATGCAATTAAATAGATAAAGGAGAAGCTAAATTACAACTAAAAAATAAAGAAAATGTAATTCTTCAAAGTTACAATGCAAACACAAAGAGAAAAAATGAATCTATTTCTATTAATTATGCTAATAAATTTAACATGAATGATGTTATTTATATTACGGTTTAAATGTTAAAAATATTCAATTAACAATTTATGGTTCTACCTAAAACAATTATAAAAAATCACATCATAAAGATGTTTTAAAAATAAGAAACTATGTTCTTTCTAAAATTAAAATTAAATCATAAAGATGTTTAAAAAATCAAAAATCACATCATAAAGATGTTTAAAAAGTAAGAAACTATGTTCTTTCTAAAATCACATCATAAAGATGCTTAAAAAGTAAGAAACAATGTTCTTTCTAAAATCACATCATAAAGATGCTTAAAAAGTAAGAAACTATGTTCTTTCTAAAATCACATCATAAAGATGCTTAAAAAAT
Organism: Mercenaria mercenaria; assembly: GCF_021730395.1. Classification (NCBI taxonomy): domain Eukaryota; kingdom Metazoa; phylum Mollusca; class Bivalvia; order Venerida; family Veneridae; genus Mercenaria; species Mercenaria mercenaria. The sequence continues at coordinate 61,993 of NW_026461794.1, forward strand.
TACATCGTAATGATGTATAAATCTTTTTTTTTATTTGTAGGCTTGGGTAGTAATTCCATCCTTAAGAATAAATCTTTTATCGTCATAACATGATAAAAGACGTTTTATTTATAAAAATAACTAGAAACATTATGTTTTTTCGATCTTATAACTTTAAATTTATGCATACTTTGTGTTGAGTTAAACAAAGTATCTTTGTAATCTTTATGAACTATTGTCTTCTTAACAACACTCTTTTTAATTCCTTTACATTTTTTAATCTCCTGGTTTTCCTTCCCAGGCGAATTTTCTAATAAAATGAATACATTTTACTCCGTAATCCAACAAACTCAACTATTGGAATGCCGGCAGCTTCATCTTTAAATTTTCCTATTACTTTTTTATTATTACCGAAGTAAAATTTTGAATTACTTTCGTAATCACTATTATCAAATAATTCTTTATCTTTATAAAAGTCTTTATACGCATCTTTAGTTTAATTTCATAACACAATGAGTCTGTGTCAGTAAAAAAAAAACTTTGCTGAGTTTTTATACTTTTCTTTAATGTAAAATTATAATGAAAATCATACATTAAATATTTTGATAAGTCTAGAATGCAACATTCCGACGTAACAAGGTCTATTAATAATAAACTTTTTTATTCTATGAATACCAAATAAATTCTTGTTAAACATCGTTGAACTAACAAATGAAGGTTTTGCTATATACTTCAATAAAATATTTTCATCATGGGTCAGCTTAATATTAACCCTCTTGCGCAGATTTTCCATCGTTTTACCGAATACAGAGTTGTTCATCAACTTAAAAAAGTCCCTTTTCAAATGAATTTTTTTCTTCAGATCTTTTCTGTGTATTAAAGTCAATATATTCTTTTAACCAGGAACTTTCATCAAAAGTTAATACTCTATGTATTTTGGTTACTTTTAAACCGAGTTGGTATACAGTTCAAGATTTTTAAAATGAACAACATATTTTCCTTTTTCTTTTAAAATTGGAATCAACTTCTTTACATTGCTTTTCCTATTTCAAATTTTTCTTTAATGTTTTTTACTGTAATTAGATAGCCATTCATCTGGTATAATAATTTGTTCTGGAGCTAGTGGGTAATCATTATGTAAAGAATGTAATTCTTCCGGATATTCCAAATCACACTCAACTATAAAATTACTTTACCCATTGCTATTAATTTCTTAAATTGTTTTCGGTTGTCCATTTAAAGTTACCTGTGGGTAAAGACTGAGACATGGCCCAACCATATAAATTATTAGCATCCAAATACATTATATATTTATGTTCCTTTTCGGGATTATAATTTTTCATATATTTATTATTAGCTTTGGCTATAGCGATTGGCTATATAGCTAATTCCACCCTAAGGCCTTTTTCAATAATAGATACATATCAATATCTGATATTAAATCTAATTTTGTTTTAGTCATTTTTAACATAGCATCCCAGGCTAACCCAGGACTACTAAAATAATGACATGGATCTAATTTATAAATATTCAATGCATATTTTTCTGAAATTTTCAAAAACGTCAGTCAAAAGTAAGACATCAGTTTTTAAATATAAATCATGGTATTCGCCAAGATTTTTAATTTAAATTTTTTCCAAATATCCCAGCGTGTTCATATTCTTCGTCAGAAATATGTGTTTCATTCAACTCAGAATAAAATTCTTCTTTGGAAGGTAATTTTGTATTATTAAATTTATCGAATGAATCCATATAAATCATACGGATAAACACCCTTTGTTTTTAAAAATTTAAATTTTACTTTTGGGAAATTCTTCCAGAAGATATTTAAATTCTGGAATGTTTTTTCCTAAGTTATCCAATGATTGCGACATAAATTGAAATGAATCAATAAATACTAAGTCGCTAATCATGAATGCCATGTATTTTTCCATATTGTTTGGAATAACGTTTATATTTTTATTAAATTTTCCTATTTGCTGCATAATAAAATGGCTGTCATAACCTCTTAAATTATGAAAAAACAACAGGAATTTTATGCGTTAGTCTAAAATTAATATTTCACTCTGAGTGAGCGCTTCCTCTGAATTTTTCCTGTTATATGACAGTGGTCTCTACTTTGATTGAATCTTCTATATATTCTTTTTCACAGATATGACAAAACTTTTGTTTTTAAATTCTTTTCGTCTTTTATAGACATTCTTAAATCATTTATTAAAATTATTTTTTAATATTTCTTTACAACGCTTTTCTTCTTCAAGCATTTTTCTATAAATTTATATACAGCATCAGGTCCTCTATAAACCTGGGTTGGTTTGGTATATTTATCGTCATAGCAACAGACGACTTTATACCCATAACCACAATCTGTATGTTTTTGGTATTCTTCTGTAAAGGAAGAATCTGGATTTGGTTGACTGCTAGTAAACCTTTTCAGTTAATGCTTCAAAATCAGCATATATCACAAAAGGTGCTTCTAATTGTTTTTGAAAATTTTAAATTCAATTTTACAACCTTCAGGTGGCATTTTAACACCTTGGGTACCATTGATATTTAAACAATTTTCTTTATGCTTTTTCAATATTTCTTCTTTTGTAAAATGCTGTAACCATGATTTACAAAAATATTTTTTATGCCGGTTTTTTGTAATATTATTCATTAGTCTGTTAAAATCTTTAATCCAGACATAATGATTTTTCTCATCGTTATTAATTAATAATAAATCACAGTGGTCTTCAAAACCACTCTTTGATATATATAATGGATATACTCCATTAGGTTCTTCATAACTAAATACATTAAATGAAATGCTATTTAAATTTTCTATTTTAGGTATTTGATTTAATGCAACAGGAAACTTTATTCCGGTGTAATCATCATCGTCTATATGTTTTTTATATTTTGAAACTTCTTGAGGATCTTTTTTAATAGGAAATTTATATGCCAAATGGCACCACCTGAAACATTCATTGTCATTGTTCTTTATATTTATTAATCCTTTCTTTGGATGTTGTAGCGGTTTCAGTAATTCTAAATAACTAGAAGCTGCTAAAGGATTATATTTATATCTATTTAAATAGTGAGCATTAACTGACTCTATCCTCCAGCCGCTTCCTTCGGAAATCCAATTACCGATTCTGTTTATCATTTCATCAAAAGCTTGACGTAAAGTTTTTTTTTATTTCGTTTTTGTTAATAACTTCTAAAGCCTTTGATTGGAAATAGGCTGATTTATATATTGTATCAGTTGCACTTATTTTTACAAAAGTTATTTTTAAAACAACGTTTATTTTTATACCTTTTAAAGTTTTAAGTTCAGCTTTAAGTATTTCATAAGAGTCGTTTATAGTTAAATATAATTGATTCTTTGGATCTTGTCTATATGTAATTTTAATTTCAAATTTCTTATAATATTGCTTTTTTGATCTCTCTATTTCCATCTATATATTATATTTAGAAAAAAAAGCACTAAGGAAAAAAAGGATTTAAAAAAATAATAAAATAAATAAAGTTTAAGAAGAAATAAAAAATAAAATATTTAAATTTATATCTTTTTCCGCTGGTTTTTGATATTCCACTTTTAACTTGGTTTTTTCCTTTGCAGCACATTGTTATTAACCCAGAATTAATATCGAGGTCTTTAGATGTTGCATAAGTGCTTTTATATGTTTTTTCTTCATCAGTATCACAATTGGTTGCAATAACTTTTTTAGGATTGTTTCGAATATTATTTGGTCTGGGACAATCGCATAACCTTTCAGTATTTTCTTCTTCAGTTAATAAGACAACCAACATTTCCATTTAAAAAAAATTATTTTTGAAAGATAAGGATCTATAACATTTTGTAATTTATCAATGACATGATTTTTATATTCGTCGCTAACTATTTCATCAAGTTTTGATTTAATAACATTTCTTCTTTTAAGAACTTTCTTATATGAATTTTTGTCTGGATTCATTATTTCTCCTAAAGTGCTAGATAATTTTGGCATAATCATTCTATCTACCTTTCTATTAACCATCTAATATAATATACTTATAAAAAAAAAATCTCTAAAATACACACATAAAATTTAATACTACTCTTCTTCTTTTTTACTTTTATATCCGTTAAGTTTAAATTCTTTCATATATCTTTCAAAGGGCATTAAATAATTTTTTCTTTCTGCATTTCTAACAGTATTGAAAAAATATCTTGAATAACTTTTTTCTCTTCTTCTTTTCTAGGATCTTTAGGGTTATGAACAGCTAAAGCCGCAATCCGTGCTTTTGTTATTAGTTGTTTTATTTTGTGATGATGTGCTTTTAAAATAAATTTCTTGTCGTCAAGTTTTAGTCTATTAGTAAATATGGTAATTACTGGTGGAACAACACCAACAACTGCTATAAATATAGGAACAGCTGGAACAAGTGCTAATGCAGCTGAACAACCAAAGATACCTGCTGTATCTGTAATCCTGTATTTACTGTCCCCCAAAGTTTTATAACTTTTTCTGTAAGCAGCAGCTAGTTTAGTTAGGTGAATAATTAATTGAGCTATTGTTTCTATTCCATTATTAGAAATAAGATATTTATTACTCATTTATATAATATATTTTTTCAATTTAAATTTCTTCCAATTCACTAAACGGAACCCAACTATTAAATTTTCATTGTAGCCTTTCCATTTTACTAAAGCTTGTTTTTCTTAATAGTCTCGTCTAATAACTTTTTCTATTCTAAAAACCTCTTGTGTAGTAGGTAAAAGTTCTTGTTCATAAAATGAACCTTGAATTATTTCATCATTTAAATCTTTAATAGTGTATGTTCTGGGATTTGTATTATTAATTCCATAAATTATAAATATTTCCTCTGTCCAGTTTGGTGTATATCCTTTTTCAAAATGCCGTTTAAGTTTACTTAAGCGAACTCTATCACCAATTTTAAATTTTGCTTTACTCTTTGGTATCTTTAAATTACCGTATAAATTAAAGTAAACAGTACCTTTATTTAAGTTTTTACTGGCTTCGGTTGGTGTCATTTTTATACTAGAATGTTTTGTTTTGTTATATTTATCAACCATATCCTGCAAATTATCTAAATAAGTATAAGTATTATTGCTGTAAAATATTTCCATATTATTCTTTTAAACTTCTATTAAATCTTTCAATAACTACAGCCTTTCCTTCATTAAATGTATGATACATATTAATCTTATTTTTATTCAAAAATGATTCAAACTTTTATTTTAAAATTCTTTCCTTCATCCCCCCATAAATTTATTGGTAATCGCCCTTTTAAAATTATTTTTTCAAATGCTTCTGTAACAGATTCTCCGGTTTTATTCTTTAATGGAATAACCCAAGCATATTTACTAATATATCAATAACGGTTAACAAGTACTTAATTCCTTTATTGTATTTTGAAAAAGCTTGCATGTCAACTAAATCAGCAGACCACGTGTCGTCAATATCATTAACTATCACTCTTCGTTTCCTAATTTTCTTTTAATTGGTTTGTGTAATTCTTCTGCTAATTCGTCACTCCAATTTATTTCGGGGGTAGAGTATACCCCCTTTCCCGTTTTTTGACTTTCGTTTTTGTCCGAGACCAAGTTTGTATTCGTTTTAATTATAGGTTTCACAACTAAATGTTTTGCAATCTTTTCTCCAAATGTTTTTGATTTAGTGTTTTTTTAAGTCGGAAAGCATTTGCTTATCGCATTTTTGTTTACTTACTTTTGAACTGTAACAGATATCTATGATCTCTACATACTACATCTAGTTTCATTTATGGGTTGTCCATTATCTAAAGCGTTTCCGGGCCCACAATAACGGAAGCCGCCTGGCAAAAGAAGACCTTTCTTAGGTAATAAAGGTAATATTGCTTTATGAATATCAATTGCACCTCCAGAGCGTTTAACAAATTGTGTTTTTATATTACCACAGGATGCACATTGAGCTCTTAACATAAGTCTACCATTTTTGTTGCAACATATTGAGGATTTATACTATTAGTAAATTTCCTTTCTTTTACACAATATATTTGTTTTTGATTCATTTATATTATATGTATTTAAAATTATTAAAAAAAAACCCACTTTTACCAAAAAAACAAAAGAAAAAAAACCTCCTGGTCCTGGAATCGAACCCCCGGCCGCGGCGGTAATAAAAACTATTTCGTTCCATCTAACCGATTGAGCTATGAACGCTTGTGTATAAACGTGTGTAAATAACGATATTTATAATTAAACGGTTTACCTCTAGCGAAGCGTTTCTTTGATTCTGATGTATTTATATTTTCTATGTTGACAGTGTTTTTTATTTATAATACATTTTCAGTGCTTTTAATTAATTTATCAAATATTTCAAAAGTTAAACATTAAAAGAAATAACATATAATTAATCAAATACTTGGAATATTAAAGAAAAATTAATCTTATGAAGTTATGAAAGCTGTCCGACTGAAGTACGGATCTGTGTGACTGATAGCTTTGATCACGTTTATTGTTCATACATTTCACTACTTCAGGCGAACCTTCCGTGCATTTCGAGACTGTGGAAGGTCCCCAAACGGGGTAGCGAGATGTGTCTAAGTTGAACTGGTATCAGGCACTTGAATAAGTGTGCCAGCTGGTTAGAAGGGCCGCCGGAATAAGTGAGAGAGTGAAATGTTAAGTTTGCCCGACCCGGCGGCTCGCAGTCACACAGCGGGCATTTTGTCATTTTTTCTTTTCTCAAAAACTTACATTTTTAGATGTTTAATTCTGCTTATTTCCGTTGTATACCAACAATACAAAATATTTGTTTATTTACGTCCAGATATTTATAAAGAATAATCTAGCATATCGATTGTCACTCCGCGCGGTAAACTCTCTCTTTGTCTGGGCCAGTATTTGCTATGCAGGACACTTCTATTGAAAATTGTTTCTTAGTGTTTTAAATGAAATATATTTTATATAAAATATATGTTTTTTCAATGGGTACAAATACGCTGAGTTAGTATTTTGAGATAGAAACTCTGTTTCTCTTTAAAGACTGGTTGGTTTTGGATTTTTTAAATTTGAATTGGCCGGTGTTGGATTTTTTAGAAGAGGGTGGGTAATTAAAATTGAAAAAATCAGGCTATAAGTGACAATCTGTACACTACTCTTATTTAACCTATGACCCTTGGTCAGGACTGGCCAATGCCGGACAATTTAAAACCCACAGGTTTTAAACTCAGTAAAAACCTCTGATTTAACTTCCAAAGGTATTAACAAACCAAAAAAACACATACATTTTATATAAAATGTATTTCATTAAAAAGTCATAAGAAACTTTAAAACCCATACTGAAAAAACAAGTAGCCTATTTTATAACTTAATAATACGTACAGTGTAAACACATCAGTTACCACGCTTAAATCAGGAAGTAAAGACACATATTTATTCAATCGAGAGAGCTTCCGCATTGCTAGATTGTTCTTTTCAATATGGCCGTTGTGTTATTACGTCGAATATTTATCAACTTAGGAATGCTATTTTAAACAGTTATAACAAAGGATATGTCTTATAAAGTTAAATAATAAAAGAAAGGACTTATAAGAACACTACAAAGATATGATTATTCGAGATTTCTACAAAGATACCTTTAGTTTAACTGTATATTTAGAGAGGACGGATACAACCGTATGATGCAAGAATGGAATTCGTAATACTGTGACAAATATTACGAACTTACTAAACAACATGGTTGGAATTTGGATACCAAACTTGAAAAACAATTGATTCGAATAAAAAGGATATGATTTAAGACTCTAATAACAAAGGATATGTGAAAATATTATTGAGAAATAAAAAAGAAAGGATTTAGTACCATACACACCCAGGCGGTGCAATATTGTATCAGACGACACACTAGGACTTTCTTTGCTATTATAAAAACCATACAACGGTAGAATTGAAGGAATGAAACTTTATTTCACAGTAGTTATTCAACCGTAGGATTGTAGAACAATCACACGCATGATTGAACATTACTTAACGTTTATGTTATTGAAATCATTCAACCGTAGGATTGTAGAACAATCACACACATGACTGAACATCATAATACTTTCACGTTGTAAGAATCACTCAACCATTTGGCCCCAAAGTACAATTAATTTCCCATAGGGTTACATACAAATATATCAATGCAAGGCTTTGACACAATGTTCTGAAGACAAATGCAAATACCTTCTCTTTAGAAATCTATCCAACAGAAACACAAAAATCACTTTGAAGTGACCTGTTGACCTGCTACTTTTCTCCTCACATCTGTCAGAATGAATACTGTATTGCATTTTTATAAAGTGAAGCGGTCCAGCCTACTTTTTGTACAAATCCGCAGACAGTCATTTGCACAAGAAACCATGATTTTCCAGATTTTTTTTACCCCTTTCTCTTCATTTACATCAGATCTATAAAATTTGGCTACTTTCAGAAGCTCAGAATATCTATTTACAATCAAATCCATCATGAAATGAGGGACCTCTTTTCTCTCGGATACACTTCCTTTAGTTGGGTAACGAAGGGCAGGTAACTGTACCTTGTTACCTATTTAGACCTATTTGTCTCTTCAAACTAAAAAATATTTTACCAGTACAATCTCAGATGTATAGCAAATTAAATCTGAAAGTTACACCTTTGTTGAACTATGCACTAAAATTTGACTGCTTCCAATGTTACACATGGTATCGGTCAAATCTGAGCCAAAACAAATTCGCATACTTTTCAGATGAAAAAAAACCCGCAAAATATTGTAACTTTTTTGTTTGATGAGATTTTCACCCAAAATAAAAAACAGCATGTTTCCTTATTATACATCTATCCAAATTAAGAGCCACTTCAAGTCTGATTACAATATCACTGTTCCAATTTTAAGGAAAACTATACATATTACAAAAAGCACGTCATAACGCGTAGTCTACTCACACGAAAAAGTAAAATGTGAACTAAGAAAAATCCTGTAGCTGTCAAATTTGCCCTTTTTAAGCAGCCCAGTATGTGGCAAATATGAGAATGAATAGCTTTTGTACAAATATGTGTCATATACTTTTCAGT
>NW_026461795.1:0-67318 GCF_021730395.1 Mercenaria mercenaria
GTGTCACTGACTTCGTCGATAAACTCAGTAAAAACGTGTGTTCAGTTATGACAACCAAAGCCATGTTTGTATTCATTGCTGCGATCTTTGCATTCACTAGTTACTACTATATCCGTCTTGAAAGCGCCGACCGAGAAAATAGGACAGTCAATGAACAAAGTAAGTAATTTTCAATTGCACTCAATGACAATACGGTATGTAGAATCCTTCTGTCGAATCTGATTTTAAGGCTCGACCAGGACTGGTGTTTGAGTAAAATATTTGGCTACTTGTCAATTATTGTGCTTCCATATTTATTAATTTTATTACTGTATATTATTTTAGTTCTGTAGTATACGAAATTTCATATACGAAATAATTTGGTTGTTGAAACGGGTTATGGTCAATAGATCTGTTTTCAGTTCAAATATTTGTTATCATTAGCAGACTGGTTGGGAAAGTGTCGTTACTTTATGAGCTCTTTTAGTAAGTCAATGTACTTTTCAACGAAACAAACAATAATATAGCTGCTATGAAGATTGATATTGGACGCTGATGACATTGCTCTAGTGTTATAGTAAAACACCCATACCTCTATTCATTTTACTATTCTAGATTAATTATGTTATGGCTTTCAGATTTCTTTGATGCCATTTTAAACAAGACCCGTCGACTCACAGAGACGTTTTCAGTCTGTTCACAGCTTTTTAAACATTTGCGTGAGCAATCTCGCTTAGAAACGAGACTGGGATCAACATAGATGACAAATTGATAGATAGCCATTTTCTGAAATGATGAGGATTTAAACTTAACTTATTGTGCATGTAGTAGTGATAATTGAAAACAGTTCACTAACATTAACTGTCACTTCTAAGATAAAACTACAGGTACTGGATCACTGGCGCCAGAACAAAAAGAAAATGCCCCAGTACATGTTATACCCTACCCCTAGGTATTTTATAAGAACCATGGTCATGAACGGGAAAATATACTAACCCATTTCAATCGTGTATTTCATACCTAAAACACGCAGTTCAATAAATATGTACTACTGACTAGCGATAATATATCTTCTATCGTGCACCAGTCACATTGTCTCAATAATCCATATTCCATACTGCAGAGATGCTCCATATATTTTATTCTTTAGTCAACGTTACAGAAAAAGCTTGCGTGAACTCCCGTAATGAACATCCGGTCTAGAGGTCACGGCAGTGTTCACATGTAAAGCGAAATGTAAACAAACAAAAACAGAATGCAATATATTCACAGTTTTACGGTAAGACTCGAAATGATGAATGAAATTCATCTTGTATCTGATTTTGAATTTGAAATCATACATTGGTATACATCTGTTCTGTTTATTTAATTCATTTTGCACATTTATGCTGCATATAAACATTTTAGCGTACACGTGTAGTAAAATGACGACTGACATACATGTTCACATTAGCCAGTCAGAGTGTGTCTGTAATCTAGACCGGAACTTCCCCAGGGAAGTTCAAGCAAATTTTTTGTGTACCTTTGAAAAAACTGTAAACTACACGTTGTTTTTCTAAGATAAGAAGTATTGAAGAAATGTGACCGGTACACAACGGAAGATAAATTACCACTTGTTTAATATCAATAGTACACATTTACTGAACTGCGTGTTTTAGGTATGAAATACGCGATTGAAATGGGTTAGTATATTTTCCCGTTCACGAGCATGGTTCTTATAAAATACCTAGGGGTAGGGTATAACATGTACAGAGGCATTTTCTTTCTGATCTGGCGCCAGTGTACTGGATAATCATACTTTATCAACAACGGTCTGAAGCCCGTCAAATATATATGGATAATTATCAAACAGGATAAACAACCTCCCACGTATTTACGCATCAATTTTATTGTTTCCTGTGACCAATAACATCAACAATTTTTAATAAACATGGAAAATCTATCATTTTTACAAAACTTTGTATATACGAGTATTTTAGAGGTAATCCTACGCATGAAATATAACTACATATAGTTATTTACATAGAAAAAGTGGAAACTCTAAAACTCGCCAAACACGTCAAAAATGAAAATAGTGCAAGCTCGGTTTGATTAAGCCTGAACATTAATGGTAGTGGATGGCCACGCCCTCTTCCTCCGAATTAAGCAGAAATCAACATTTGCACATGTTTCAAGTAAGAGACATGCGCAGATGTGTTCATAAGGCGGTGTGCGTGCAACTATTACAACTACAACAATTTACTAGTCCTCAACGACAATGGGTAGAACTATTATAAACAAACTAGAATTTTCAGAGGAGATCCGCGGTAATCAATCTATGCATGGTTTTGGTAAAATATTTCAACCTTTTTATTAACCGACGCGGAAAACACAGCGTTTTGTATCTGTAGCCAAACATTTCTCGCAAAACCGACAGCTAAATTATTTCACGTTCTTACATCTTCCTGATATACATGTATTTCCGAACAATCAAGTGCACGGGAAAGCTATTCTAACATATGTAAGAAAATAAGGTATTTATAAGCCCGACACAAATGAATTATAACAAGAATGTTGAGGTTTGAAACCCGTAGGACATAAATTTAAATATTTTAACGTTTAGAAAATGATAGAATTGTTGAATTAATTTATTATTGCAAACTTTTACAAAGCACAATTTTACAATGCGGAGTATGATGCGTGTACAAACTGTGATGAATTTGAATCTTAGGAGGAATCCTCCTAAGATTCAAATTCATCACAGTCACGGCAAAATTCTGATTTTCATTTTATGAAAATATGGCTAATGTTGCTACTCAAATGTAATTTTTGTCTGCTAAATGGTATTGAATGGACTACGAAAGGATACGAAAATTGTTCTAGTTAAACCTGTAGCGACAAGAAAAATACTTTACAATGCACAAGATATATGGAAAGAAAACTGTATTATATCTAATCACCTATAACTTAATAATTCATCTAAAAGTAGACAACAAAAGTTATTATTAAACATGTTATTATTTTACTCCTTTACAGGCGACTGCATGTCTGAAGACTACAATTATCCTTTTCCACAAGATTTACCTTTGATGGATTACTTGCGGGATCACAAAAACCTTGTAGGGAGAAAATGGTTGTTTGAAAAAATCGACAAAATATTATTTGCCACAAACAGTCCAAGTCACTCTCGTGGAATTGTTTTCTCAGCTGATTTAGGATATGGAAAATCTGCTATCATTTCTCATCTGCTTTGTAAAGGTAAAACTGTGGAGTGCACCAAACAAATAACAAGTAATATAGTCGCATTTCATGTTTGCAGGTTCGATGTTGCAAGTATGCAGTTGCCAGAAAGATTTATTCGACGGCTGGTGGGATTCTTCGCTACAAAAAGTCCGGAATATGGCAGTATTATCTCAGTGCTTTCAAATGAATCAATGTTGCATGGTCTTCGAAAATGTTCAAATGAACTCGAGGCCTGTTTCGATCAAGCCTTTCGATTTCCGTTAAAGAAAGTAAAAGATGAATTTCCGCCTTGGATAATTGTGATAGATGCTCTCGACGAGTGTTTCCGTTCATCAAAGAAACAAAATTCCATACAGGATTTACTTACCACACGTATTCAGTATTTTCCTAAATGGGTAAAATTTTTGATAACATCTAGAGATATATTTGAACAGCAATTGTTTAGAAAACTAGAAAAAATTCATCTTTTAGCTAATGATTCTAATAATTTGAACGACCTTAGTGACTACATAAAAGAAGTTCACAAAGAAAAGAACAGAGACGTGTATTCAAACAGTCTTAATTTGATCCTTGAAAAGAGTGAAGGTAATTTCTTTATATAGTTCATGCTCTCCAATATGTTTTCAGCAATGAATTTAATGGAAAAGTACCTGAAGTACCGATGTCACTTGAAGACATTTATGAACTAAATTTTGATCGGCAGTTTAAAAGAGAAATTTTTTTCGACACCGCTAAACTCATACTAGAGGTAATTTGCACTTCTCTAGATCCTTTGCAAAAAGAAGATATATACAACATCCTAGTCACCAGCAAGGCTATCAATAAGTCATTTGCAGAGTTCAGCCATGAATTCCAAAAACTTTCCTACTTTGTTAAAGCTGATAATGGCGTCATTCTGCTGCACAAATCCATTTATTCTTGGTTAATTTCACAAAATAATAAATGCTACCACATTTCAAAAAACAAAGGGCCATTTTATGATTTCAAAGCACTTAATGCAATCAATGGAAAACAATGAAACTGTTGATATCATAGATTTAGTTATTCATTTAAGTAAATCGAAAGACATTTCGCTTCAGAAGATTTTTCTTTCCCTTGATGTTAAATGTGCCATGCCTTTTGACGATGAAAATATCCTCCATAAGGTAATTGAAAAAAACAAAATTAGACGAGCCATTGGAGTTACTTTTATCACATCACTCAAATGTAAAAATTCTTGACAAGAACGGAATAAATCCAGCTTTGTTTGCTGCAGCAAAGGGATTTAGATTAGCTTAAGCTTCTCATACAAAGAGGTGCAGATGTTCGGTTTGTTGTTGATCCTTGTCGTCGAATGCAAACTCATGTAAACAATGTCGCAAAAGTAATTGAAGAAATAAAGACGAGAGTTTATTCAGGATACAGTTTGCTTCATATAGCCGTGCAGCACAATTTCGTTGCATGGTCAAATATTTAGTTCACGAGACAAATGTGTCTTTAAAACTTAAAAACACCATTGGTCAGCGACCAAGTGATATTGCATGCGAAAATGGATATACAGATGTGCTGAAAACACTTGAAACCGTGGAAACAATATCAGATGGAATTGATAATAAATGCTTGTATTATGCGACAACAGGAAAACATCTGGATACCGTAAAATATATCATAAGCACTGGTGTTACTCCTCATTGCATAAGCACTGGTGTTACTCCTCATTGCATATCAAGCAATTCTGCAGAAGAAGAATTGAACAGAATTAATATGCCGTGTACATGTAAACAGGATAAAAAAATTGCTGATACAATACGACCTTTTGACACATGGTGGATAGTCTTTCGAGATACGGCACTTCATTATGCAGTACGCACCGGATACACTGATATTGCTAAATTTCTTATAAACAAAACATTTCTAAGTAAGTGTACTAATGCATACGGCTACACGCCTCTTTTGTTAGCTATTAAACATGGCAGTTCATTTTTGGTAGACGTGATGCGTGATAGAGCATCAAAAGATGTGTGTTCTCCTTCATCTTTAATATTGAAACAAGTAGATCTTTATCAGACCACTGTGTATTATCTTATAAGAGAGACGATTTGTCCCGAAGGGGCTTCATTTGCACATATAATAGCAATATATAACCAAACAAAAATTGCCGATAAACTTGAAGATAATGGAGTCCTGAAATGGAATAAGATAGACAATTTAGGCATTAGACCAATACATTATGCAGCTAGTCATGGCAGCACCGGATTTTTAAACTTTATGAAATCGAAGTTTGGGGGACCGGCTTTACTAGAGAAGACGGTAGAAAAAAGGGTTAACAGCTTATCATTTTGCTGCTATCAGTTGTTCCAAAAAGAGCTTGGAATGGCTTACAAATGAGATAAAACATGACGGTGAACGAGACATTTTGAAGTATTTTACAATGTCAAATGTATACTGGTGCCCTATTATACAGTTTTATATAAATAACGTTGATTCAGCAAGAGAGAAAATGCAGAATAAGCACTGTATTCTTGAGAATTCTGCCTTGTTCAAATCCTTATTTTTTTGTCCATTGATGAAGTCAATAAACATTTTACAGCACATCTTTAACACCATAATTTGAACGTTCTTTTTTCAAGGAAAGCAGTTTTATTGACATAAAAACTTACGGATAGTGCCTAATGCCTTTGGAATGATGTATAATTTATATCTATATCTTGCATCTAAAAGCAGAAATTCACAAAAAAACTCGTTACCGTTTGGATGGATAAAAGAGTAGTTTGAATGGTCTTTAAGATGCCGAATGGCTATAAAATTATAAAGGGTATGTTAGTATTTTGTAAGTCGATTAAAAGTGTGCACAAACACTTTTTATGTAAAAATTCATACTTCACACATTTTCTGATTTGTATGTGATTGTTTTAATTTTTCAAGTAAAGTTTCTCGTCATGTATTGTAAGCACTATTTACATGGTATCACCAAAATGCAGATGTGATTTCAATAAAATCTCTTGAGACTGATTTTATTTACTTATTATGTAACCTCTTTCATGAACTTTCGTTAAGCAATATGCTTTTCTTTTAAATTTATATATCTTTTTTGTGTGTCCCCAAAGCCACGGTGGTTACCTTTTATTATTTATTTTGTTTTTAGTAAAGCATGAAA
This sequence comes from Mercenaria mercenaria, assembly GCF_021730395.1. Lineage (NCBI taxonomy): Eukaryota > Metazoa > Mollusca > Bivalvia > Venerida > Veneridae > Mercenaria > Mercenaria mercenaria. The sequence continues at coordinate 6,338 of NW_026461795.1, forward strand.
ATATGAAAAAAAATCCACGATCTTTATTCAATATGTAGCGAAAACCCGGTCATAAGAACAGTGTTTGTCCGAAAGCAGCAGTTTATGCATATTAATAACACTGTTATTCATGCAATATATTTTAAATCCTTAATTTACTGAAAACTGTTTTGTTCTTATCCCAGTATCGTCCGTCGCCTTTATAAAAGCGCGGCGGTAAAATGGTAGAATGGCAGAATAGTAGAAGAGTAAAATGATAGGATGGCGATGGTAGGACTGTATGTTTACCGCCCGCTTAGCTCAGTAGGGAGAGCGTTGATCTACGGATCGCGGGGTCGAGTTCGATCCCCGGGGCATAAGTGCATATGTTCTCCGTGACGATTTGATAAAAGACATTGTGTCTGAAATCATTCGTCCTCCACCTCTGATAATTCATGTGTGGAAGTTGGCAGTTACTTGCGGAGAATATGTTTGGACTGGAACAGAATCCAGGAACACTGGTAAGGTTAACTGCCCACCGTTACATGACTGAAATACTGTTGAAAAAACGGCGTTAAACCCAAAACAAATAAGCAGTATGATTGCGATGGTAGGACAAAAGGATGGCGATATTATGATAGTAGGATGGTGACAGTAGGATAAAAGGAAAGCGAAGCCAAAACTATGCGCTTATATTTGATATGCGCTTATAGACAAGCCGTGTGCGCCTATTTGTGATATATTGGGAATATTGAAAGTGCTAACCTTGGTTGAGAAAACAAAAATAAAACATGGTCATGGACGTGCGCAGTGAACTACTTCCTTTTATTGCCTAGGCCTACAGTATTTTTACATAATGAAAGCATAATAAACATCATAATTTGCAAATATGTTCAATTCTCGGATCATTCAATAATTGTGTAACACTAAGATCGTAGAATTTTGTCCATACTCTTTTCAAAAATTTACAAAAGAATGACAAACTGTTATGACAACGCAAACAACTTTTCTGGCATTCAAACTTTGGAGGCAGTAAACAGTTTTCAGAGCTTCTCGGCCTAGAGTCGCCTACCTAACTTTCAAAACCTCACACAAAAGTATGTAACCACACACCTGAAAAAAAGATATTGCAACATTAACATCACTGTATGTCTATCGTTACAAACCATCTGCAAACCATCTCTAATATCTAGTTTTCTGTTTACAAGGCCTGAATTTTGTGCTCTCCCGGTCGCGGAAACTGATGATGAAAAAAGCTAAATTTGCCAATTTTTCAATCGCTGCAGAAAATTCCCTGAAAACGATAGCCCCAATTACTACACTGTTCCATACTCCAGTAACACTGTAAAATCTGAAAATAAGCCGAAATATATGGGCCATCCGTACCGTTTTTTCACTATTCCACTTTTCCTGAGGCCCCTGCTAAAATGACAACCCCACTTTAAGCTAGCTCAGAGGAAGCATGTATACGCTCCTGCAAGTCATTACGTCATACTATCAAGATCAAGGCTACTCAACTGATTTTCTTTAAATAAGTGAAACTCAATTCTAGCCGCTGAAACTTCAATTCTAGCAATAATTATTATTTAGAAGTTCAAATATGCACTTCATTCCGTAAATTGCCTCTTATTTGTAAATTTGAACCAATTCGACACTAACAGCTGAAAACTGTTTACTGCCTCCTTTTACTTTCATTTACTGAAAAGCATTATCGTAAACAATTATCGTTTATCAGACAATAGACGTTATAATCTTTAACACCCATCAGCTATTCAACAGGTTAACACACTCACCTGTATTTATGATAAACAATTATCATGGTATAATACCGTTAATTACGTCTTTTTGATGCATCTGTTGTTTGTTTACCAGTAATCGGATATGCGCCTACTTTCGAGATAAAATTATGGTAAGGGCATGACATGCGCTTATTATCCCATATGAAATAACGGTAAGGCCGTATATATGCGCTTACTTTTGATATGCGCTTATATTCGAATATGCGCTTATTTACCAGATTCTACAGTATGGCCATCCTACTATCCTACTAATGCTATACTATTATCCTTCTATCCCTATCGTTCAATCCTACTATCATACCATCTTACCATCATATTATCTTACCATCACTGTCCTTCTATCATACACTCTTTCCATCGTATTATCATACCATCGCTATCTAACCATTCGATTACATTACCATTTTACCCTTCTAACATCCTACTATCATAAAAAAAAATCAGGTTTAAACAATCAAATGCAGAAATCCAGTAATAAAAGAATTATTTTACAGTTCTAATCGGATGATTCTAAGAGACGAAAGAGCGATGGATATCATGCAGCTATTAACTAGACGATGAGCGATAGTGGGATATAAACATAACAGTATTCCGCAGGGATGTTTGTTTGTTTTGGGTTTAACGCCGTCTTTCAACAGTATTTCAGTCATGTAACGGCGGGCAGTTAACCTAACCAGTGTTCCTGGATTCTGTACCAGTACAAACCTGTTCTCCGCAAGTAACTGCCAACTTCCCCACATGAATCAGAGGTGGAGGACTAATGATTTCAGACACAATGTCGTTTATCAAATAGTCACGGAGAACATACGCCCCGCCCGAGGATCGAACTCGCGGCCCCGAGATCCGTAGACCAACGCTCTTACCTACTGAGCCGCAGAGATGTATGTCACTTGAAGATATTAATGAATGAATAAAATATATATAGAGGATATTGCATGAGTGTCTTTTCATATTGAATTTATCAAACGAGCTGAATAAAATAATAAAATGCGAGGCTCTGCCGAGACGTAAAAGCTTTATTACACTAGTTTATTTTATGTTTTTCGGTGGTTTATCGAAATATAACGGTGAATTATATCCTGATAAACTCATTGGCCACTCAGTGAAAATTATCAAATCTGATACCCGGATTAACGTCAAAAAGTTTACCGAGCGTACTGAAAGCCGGAAACAATATGACGATGACGTCGTTAAAATGACGTCATCTTTGCGATGCTTCCTGATAAAGTTTCCCGCAAATTTCAACATTTTATTGAAATAAACACAACAAAAGTAGAGTTTTAGACATAAAATAAACAGAAAAATTGTTGGTATCGATGTAATATCACGGTAATTTCACTCGTGAACACCAAAAGTTGTTATTTTCACTCGTGGCTGCGCCACTCGTGAAAATATCACTTTTGGTGCCCACTCGGTGAAATTATAACGTGATATTACACCGAAACCAACAATTATCCTCTATGTATTATCATTTTTATTCAATGGCTTTATTACACTCCCGCAACGTCAAGCATGTGATAAAAGAAGATACAGTCCAATCGAAAAACATAATAGCAGACTTTTTTTTATTGCGTCTGTTCGTCTTTCTTTCAATGAAGTGATGAAATGCACAACACCACTGTTCATGTCACCTTGCTTCTCATACGAATATATGTAGATGTTTGATATATTGTTGATCCTTGCCATCAACGTAATACTTATTTTAGCAATGTCGAAACGTTTGTTGAAGAAATAAAGACAAGTGTTTATTCCGAATATAGTTGGTTTTATATAGTCGTGCAACACAATTCCGTTGACATGGTCAAATATTTAGTGAAGGAGATCAAGTTGCCGTTAAACCTTGGAAACAAGTTTAGTTAGTGACCAAGTGTCATTGCGTGTGAAAAGGGATACTGTGATGCTCTTTAAAGTGTTGAATAAAAAGAAAAGTTGTCAGCAGACAACGAATTTCGCAACAGAAAACGAACAGTTCAGCACATGTACATTCTGAAAGGATGTTGGGGTTGTAATGTAGGTGTAATGTATATCGTTAATATATATATTCAGAGAACAGGAGAATTACAAAGCTAACTACATTTTCATTCAACGTTTCGACTATTTTTATTAGTCTTCTTCAGGAAGTAAACAAATATGATATGAAATAAACAACGTCATGAATATATGACGTCATAAAAGATGACGTTACGTTACAGACATTTTGGCGTAAAAAATACAATGTACAATAGGCTACATAATGTTTACACAAATGTATATCTAAAGTATTGTTTAAAGTATATTATGTCAAAAATTAAAATTAAAAGTGGTTATACTTAATACATAGTAAGATTATAGACATTATTTAAAATAATAATGTTAATAATCATAATAACAGTAAGTACAGGATCACAAAGATACGAAATCACTAATTGTGTTATAGACAAAAAAGAAAATACCAGCAAAAACAGTACTAACTGACATTAAGAAAACCACAGTTTGTGTTACATAACAGAAAACACTATGAAGTGAAGAGACTTATGAAAAATTATACATTACTTTTGAATTCATTCCTTTTGGAAAAATAGTATCTAGTTTGTGAATCCAGTAAGTTTCCTTTAACTTGTAAAAGTTCAGATGTAATATATCTAATAACATGTAAGAAGTGTAAAATGCAATATGTAGGCCAAACTAGCCAGCAAGTTTCAAGACGCATGAATAAACATCGTTTTGATATTACAAGTTTTATCGATCCTGCATTTTCTAGTCACGTAGCAACTCATTTCAATCAAAATGGTCATAGCTTAAATGACTTTAGCTTTATGCCTATTGATGTTATCCATGATGATATGAGGAGGCTTCTAAAGGAAACTTATTGGATTCACAAACTAGATACTATTTTTCCAAAAGGAATGAATCCAAAAGTAATGTATAATTTTTCATAAGTCTCTTCACTTCATAGTGGTTTCTGTTATGTAATACAAACTGTGGTTTTCTTAATGTCAGTTAGTACTGTTTTTGCTGGTATTTTCTTTTTTGTTAATATATATAGTTATATAATACTGGGGTTCAGGAAATGTGGGAAGGTGTGTGACGGTATGTTATGAAACAAAAACAATATCAAGACATTTACGTAACTGAAACGTTAGTTTAAAATGGTATGTGTGTGTGTGGGGGGGGGGGGGAAGCGGGGGAGAGAGAGGGGTGGGGGGGGAGTTGCGGGTGTTGGGGGGGGTGATAAGATACTACAAAACGGGAGATAATTTCATCAAAAATATCATTATGTCAACTTAGTTCATAATTTTTGAATAAGTGAATTATGGTGGCAAAGACAAATGTAAAGTAATAGACATAAACTGGTAGTGAGCGCATTACAAATACTTTATTATAAATGGCGAAGAAAACTGTATGTCACAGTACAATTTGGTAAACGTATTTATAACGTTACGGTTACATAGTATTACGTATGTTATGTGTTAAATGACATGCCCCACGATTTTACTTATTTCAGTACATGTTTCAGTGAAAAAGGAATATCATAGAACCACTACCTAATAAACGTGCATATATGCAACTAACGTATAAAAATACAAATCCGGAAACGTTTTGAAGTCTTTGACAAAGAAACGTATGATCCTTACACCTTTTCAATAGTTTGATTATATTTTTTGTTTTTGCTAAACATACATATAAGTTATCAGTTCAAAATTAATAGGTAATCTGTAACTTACCAGTAGTCAAAATTAAAGAGACAAGGGGACCATAATGGCCCTGTTTCGCTCAACTGAGTTTCAGGGCTAAAACAGGCTAGAGACTGCAACTTTGGAAGAAGAACATAGTATGCTTTAGGTGGCAAAAGTTCCGGAGGCAGTATAAGTTGATTATATAAATACTTTTGACTGATAACAAATAGTTCAAGCACTATATGCTTGTTCGGTCGAAAAACACACACATACAATGGGAACAGGCCGAGGGTGTTTTGGAAGGTCTCTATATAGTTCTCTTGTTACCTCTGTTGGCCATAAAAGGGGCCAATCTGCACAAAACTGGAAGATAATTTAATAGTAATGCTACAGATTGCCAACAAAAACTGAAAAAGCCGTAAGTATAAGAATATAAAGTTATAATTATAAATTCAAACGAAGCAACTGTCGTTTTGTATTTTGTTTCCAAATGCAATTCGGGTTAAGGTCTGTAAAAGCGTTGATAGAAAGAAGTAGTGCAATTCATCTAAAGCCTTATTCGACTGTAGAACATACTTCAACCTTTACCCTGCTAAATTCTACCGGTATATCATTCTATTTGGGTAGTACCATTTATCATTTGAACTGGTGTTTAATGTACTTTTACTGACTGAATAGCGAACAGTGCAGACCATGATCAGACTGCACGGATGTGCAGGCTGATTTTGGTTTGCACTGGTCGCAAAGGCAGAATCACATGCCGCCCGCAACACACTGTATCCCAGTTTAATACAGTTTAGAATAATCAGTCCATAAATAATGCTGGGAAATCATCTATTTCATGTTTAGTTCAGAGATAACGTAACGACTATGATGTGTTCGCAAGCATCAATTTAAGGACCCATTTTTCAGATCAAATAACTTGGCTCTTAATTCTGGGGTTCTCTGTAACTGGTCGTTCCAAAATGTAAGCTCAAAAAGCAAATTTTCCTACCGACCAAGTCCGAGTCAACTATATTTGGTCGGTTTCCGTAATCTTACACAAAAGGTTTTATAGGCATGTATTTAAATGTGATTAGCAAGTACTAAAAAGTTGTCATTATTAAACTGACTACCATATCAACATCGCAACACTGCCGTCGTAATTTGACTTAACATTATTATGGCAGCAGTCATATTTTTACCTTCAAAATTCAAAAGCTTTGACTCTGACATAAGTATAGACGTGAATTTTGAGGTAACGCTCACGATCTAAAAAAGTATGTGGCCAGAACCACAAGTAAATACATGACTTACATGTTAAATTCCGTAAAATCAATGGTACTCGCGGAGATTAAGTTTTCACGGTTTTCAATATATTAAGCTGTTTTGCTAGTATTAGAGATTTTCAACTTACTTCGACGCAAACTGCGGACAGCAGACTGTGTACTTACAGTAGGGTTTTTCTCAAAATATTTAAAGGTTCGCAAAAGAGAAAACATACTTGGAGTATATATGTTTCTTTTACCTATATGTGTAGTAACTTTTGCCTTCATTGTACAAATTAGTGTATTGTGATATAATTGTCTGCTATCATACAATACATACGTTTGAAAATGCATGGACAGTGAACAGGCTACACTTTAGGTAACTCTGCACGTTTGAAAAACCGGAAGTGATGGCGTAACGTCACTTATCCGGAAAACGTAGAATAACGCCTGGATTCGGCGTACGGAAACGAAAATCAGTTTATGAATTAACGGCAGCCTGTGAGTAAATGTATTAAAATGGCACTGTTACTATCTTTCTAAAGTTAAAATATGATATTAAAACATCTTACACGTTAAATAATTCAAAATAATGTCTTAAAGTTAGCTTGAAATAGGCGGTTCACTTTAATCGTAGTCAAATATCTCAAAAATAAGCACACGGACCTATACATTTTATTTCACCATATTATAGGCCATATGTTTATTTACGACTGTGAGAAGTTTTATTAAAATCTACATTGTGGAAATATTTCTATTCGCGAAAATGTTATGAAAATTGCGTTTTTCCCATAGACTCCCATTATGAAAACTTGCGTGAGGTCGAATTTTTTCAAATCAGTCTAGCAAAAAATCAGGCACACGACCCTATCTTTTTTATTTGCTGAATTTTCTTAGTATATTCCGAAGTTTTGAAAAATCAGAGTTAAATCAAATTCTACATTGTAGAAAAAATTTCGATCCTAACATGCAGAACTACCTTAAAACACGTAATTGCAATTTTCAGATGTCATCTAAATACTCTGTCGCATTTTACTTGCGTTAAGTAAATTTATGTTCTCGTATGAAATAAATTGTTTTAATTTTGGTGGGTATCGTCTTGTCTAACATAACGCCTCACTGCTAATCCGCACCTGTATTTGTATTTATAGTCGTATCAGTTCAAATACTAGTCTGACAAGTTTTAATCCCACGGGATTTTCATGGGCAAATTTAGTGCAGTGACAAGTACATTCTTTATCGGAAATCCGTAGAGGACAGATCGTTTACAAAAATTTAAAGAAGTTTACGACGGAAAACTGCAGCGCTACTGTTTCGCAATTGAGATGAGTATACATTATATATTTTCTTTAGATGTCTGCGCTTATAATTTTGATTGCTGAACTTTCTGTTTATACGGCATTTGAATATGTCCTCTGGAAAGTAATGGAGACACGTGTTCATCGTACAATCTGCAAGATATTTGTTATTTGGTTTTATTCAATCACTGACTGAATCAGTCTCAAGTGAATTTTAGTTATACAAAAAAAAAAATAAATAAATAAATAAAATTAACAGACATAGTGAGCTGACAAACACTCACAGGTAAAACATGGGTGTGGTCGAGCGTTTTTTTTTTGTTTGCATGTACATGCGCAAAAATGCAGTATGTTAGTTCCTGTACATTATTCTCGGTCATTATTATTTATGGACTTTAAACATATGTACAATATGCAGGTACTGGTTTCAACCGAGGTGTATTGAGGTTTATGCATTTCTAACGTACATTGTTGCGGAACTATTTTGTAACATGATTTAGTATCGCTGGGATTAATCAAAGAATTTTGCCTAGTAGCAAAATATAATATAATTTCAAAAAAAAAAAAAAAAAAAAAATACAAACTATTATGTCATTAAATCAAATAGAAATATACATTTGGTTGTTTCTTACCAATTGTCAAAATTATGCTTTAAATATCTTGGTTCAAATGATAAAAAGCATGCTGCATAGTCTAGTTACAGCTTAACAGATCCGATGAGAAAGGAGCGACATACAATTAATTGGTTCCATGCCGTTTTTAACAGTATTTCAGTCAGATGGTTGAAGTGTTCGTAGAGACTGCACATAGGAAAATTGGTATGTAATAAGGTAATGTAAGCTTACGCTTTTTACGTGCCCAGGAACGAAATTGGCTATATTAACTTGATTAGCTGCACTGGCAAGAGAGCGTTCCAGTTGGGTTCGTACCATGACATGAAACATTAACAGCTGACAAGAAAGATACGTGTATATTGGATGTTTTCATAATGTAACATATTGGTTAGCTGCTGTTTGTTAGATATCGACAGAAATGTAAGATATATTTTTATTTTATACATCAGCAGGGTAACCTAGATCTCAACTGTTGTAATGTATAACAGTAAATGGTAAGTGATGCTTATGAAAATTAATAACATACTGTCACAATTCTAAGTCGTAGAAATATTTCTTAAAGCACGAAAGCGTCATGCTTAAATCAAATAATTCACGGATTTATAGACATATCATTAATTCATTGTAATGAAATTACAAAGCTCTTTCAGAACTGTTAAACAATATAATGCGGACATGTTCGAAGTAAGGTAAGATGTGCTTTTCATACTTAAGTCTGGTTCTTGTTTCTGGGAGTATTTTACATAAGAATAAAATCCAGCAAAACAACGAAACTTATGGAGAAAGGTGCTATAGAAATAAAAACACAAACATGCTGAGCTAAATGGAATAAGCCACACTATACTTGGGAGTGCCACGAGTGATTTCCCATGGACCAAGTTAATCGAACCGAATCTGCTAATACTTTGCATGGTTCCGTTCTGCAAAAGATTATCATATACAAGGACTTATATAAATTAATACAGATTATTGTTATATTTTGAACAATGTTCAGCTTTAAATGTATTTCTTAATGACTAAAATATGGATCTGGGTTATCAATTTTGTTACACGCTAATGAAATGCATACACATTAATTTTAGACGCAGTTCTAGCCTGTACGCTTTGGTGCGGATAATCTATTACGTCAGCAACTGTAACACCAGCATTAACACGGTCAGTCTCTGGTATAAGGGGCTGCAGAAAACTAATGTCGTCAACCGGCTATTCTCCTAATGTCTTTAAACAGTTTAGCTACAGGAGCGGCGTGGCATGGTCGGGGTCGGCAGCTATTGGGGCACATTGTGTTGAAAGGTAACTGCTGTTAATTTTATTAGATCCGATTTATCTAGGTCCGTTGCATGCATTACTTAACTGCCTGAATGTAAAAGAATAAGTTATAAAAATGCATTGATATGGAAAACGAAATAATCAAGAAATATCGAAAATAGGTGTAAAACAGAATTGAATCAATTATGAGAATAATGTTAATAATAATAATTATAATAACAATAATGTTATGAATAATAATTTCAATAATATGAATGCAAAGAAGGCGTCACAGGAAACTGTTCAAGAATATACTGTTTATGACGTAACAAGTCAGTGACAGTAAGACTTCTAATTGAAAGTCTTATGGCTAATGGTTTCCTATTCGTCCGCCCGTCCGTCCGTTCGTCTGATGTTCGTTCAAAATAAATAGATAATACATTTTGACTGAAACCTCAGCAAAAGGTTTCATGATGACCCTGGCTTATAGTAATCGAACTATTGGATAATATGTACATGTACCTGAATGACATTGTAACATTTAAAGATATACAATATGTAAAGTATTCAGCGAGTTTCATAGATTTTGATACATCTTAAAAATTAAGGTACATAGCAAAAGGGAATTTCCAGATCTTGACTTTAACGGTTTGTCAATGACCTGCTGTACCTATTGAGTAAACGTGTATTCACTGCATACCTCGTGTTGGCGAATTTTATTTTCATAAAATGTTGAGTGGCCCTCAATACACGTAATGTGCATTTCGGTATGGCATATTGTAGATCTTATTAATACTAAAATCTAAAATGCATTACATTCGTTGAAATCTATAGTTATCATCTTATATCATAGAGATCGGTGAAAGCATCTTTGCCTCGTTTCTCATTAGTGCGAAGTACTAGAACCTACAATTTCCTATTAGGTCTGGTATGTTCTGCGCTTATTTTCATAGTTTTCTGCACCTTCGCGCTGCTATGTTGCTTCCAGGCATTTTAGCTGGAGCTTTGTCTTTCATATTTTCTCATCAATTTCATATATATACCATACTATATATTTCAATATGCATAATTTTCATTTAAAAATTTACATAAAGTCACGGCCTTATCCCACATAATTTTTGTTTTGTTTTTGTATATTACTGGTACATTCACTTTTGTTTAGAACGATGAACTCCCTTATGCAGTCAGACCGTACTGTAGACAGCCTCCAAAAATATAACCTGTTTTACTATGGTCACACGTCACGGTCTTGATAAAATATATGTTTTCACAAATACCGGTATTTTTCAGTCCCCAAGGGAGGTTTTGCAGCCGGGTTTGACTGTATATATATATAAAAACCCTAGCACCCACCCATAAATTAAGTAAATTTGTGTTCTCGTATGAAATAAATTGTTTTAATTTTGGTGGGTATCGTCTTGTCTAACATAACGCCTCACTGCTAATCCGCACCTGTATTTGTATTTATAGTCGTATCAGTTCAAATACTAGTCTGACAAGTTTTAATCCCACGGGATTTTCATGGGCAAATTTAGTGCAGTGACAAGTACATTCTTTATCGGAAATCCGTAGAGGACAGATCGTTTACAAAATTCCCTCCACCCTTCCATTACAGTAACTTTGTTGTTTTTAACATATTTCTGCGCCAAGTTTAATCTGTTTCAGGGTCACAATGGTGAATCATACTGCTGATCTTGCCACAAATGTACTGCTGCACCAGACATGTCACGTCGCTTCTGTAATCTATGGTCTCTTGGAGAACAAACTCTTTACAGTGTGTGTGTATAAACTCAATTTTGCTAGTATGCTTCTATTGGTACATTTAATCATCATGGAACAATACGGTTGAATGAAACGGGCTTAAGTTTTAACTGCATGTATTCATTTATAAACATTCCAAATGTCACTGTCTTTTTCTTTTTGGTACTCTTTTTGTTGTTTTTTGTTAAATTTCGTTTGAATTTAAGCACGAAGATAATTATCATGAATTAGTGCGGGTTTACTACACAAAGCGATAGCATGCAGGTTCGCCAAATTCTGGCATTGTATTTGCAGAAATATGAGGAGATGGTCTTAATGTCATTTATTCTTTAAAAAAAAAAACAAAAACAAACATAACTGAAATATTTTTGTAGGACATCGTTTTGTACATCGATTTATAATTCGATGACAGCTCATGAACATTACCCAGTTTTTTCGTGTTGTTTTTGTTCTGTTTGGCACATTTATTTTATCTACTAGAAACATTGATGATAGTAAATACTCGGAAAGCAGGGGGTGGAGAGAGCCTTTTCGCTGGTCAGAGCCTCGGATTCTCCCTACCTCCCCCCTCTTATACAAAAATATCATAAAAAAATAGAAAAGAGTTAGGGTTGGGGCAGCCGGCTCGCAGCATACGATTAACCTGTCTTTCTGGGTAGTTTTTAGATGAAATTAAAACAAAAAAATAATAATTATAATACTAATAATGCGTAAAGATTAAGATAACATGACAAGTATTTGTCATATTACATATGAATTGTCCATTCTGTATTCTGTCTTACTGCATATGTTCATAAATAGTCCGGTATATTTTATGTTTCTTTCAGCATATTGATTGCTTAAGTACATGCATATTTGGAAAGAATTATTATATTTCTGTCTATATATATTTCGAAGGCGTTCTACTGATGCATTGTGTTATTGGGATATTGATTGCTATATGAACAGTAGTTAACCACTATCTTTGAAACCAGTTTAAGTTGTTTGTTTGGTATTAGTTATATAGTAAAGGAAAGAAATAAGGCGTGTATGCGTATATAAACTTGTGTTATACTTTAACGTTTACCCAGGTCATTATGATATCTAGCATTCCATCTTTCATGTATATTCGTATATTTCAGTTTATACATGAAATACCTTAACCGGTCACACAGGTATACGCGTGACATTTAGTTGACCCGATCAAATGGGCATTGGTCAAACATATTTTTAGAAAGAAGTTAATAATAACTATGTCCTCATGTCTAGACAGTCAAAGGTCACATAATTGTTATAAAACCCATAGACCACGGTATCGTGGCGCGCACTGTTAGATACTTGTAGAGTACACACATTATTTTCCAGCCACCAATTCTGCGTCAGGGTGTGCTGTATTGAAAGACATTTTGGGATTATATTACTATTAACTGTTTCATCTAGTTTGACTTGTATATACGTTGATACAGAGAGAGGCTCGCGTGTGATTATTTCTGCATATTCTAGTTAACAATTAATACATTATATAAAACCGACAGTGTGTTTGTTTATTTTCCATCTCTTCTCGTTTCACATACATATGAGCTCTTGATTACCCACCAAAGACACAACGCGAAGGAACAATATTCTATACGATCACGTAACACCAGCCGTAGGGTAACAAGACTCGTTTTGGTGCCGTGACCAGGATTACGTAATCATTACAAGAACTGTGATGGACACAAAATTACGTAATTAACAAACAGTTTCATTAGTGTCAGTGATTCGGGAGGAATATTGGACTAATTACAGACCATCTTCACGTAAGTTAGATTTTTATTGCTTGAATTTCTAGAATGGCGCAAGCTAACCAACAAGCACCGTTACAACAGGGTCTAAACGGGATAGAAAATGAAATGCAAACTCTTAATATGATGGGGCACGGGGAATAGATAGCATCATATCACCTTATGAGGGTGATCCTTCTAAATTCAGGCAGTGGATGAAGGAAATGGACAAGTATGCCATACTTGTCTCCGCAAATCAAGTAAGAAGAAAAATGATTGCTTACCAAAGCAGTAAGGGTGCTGTTTCAGATTTTATTCAAAGGTATCTAGAAACAAACCCTACACATACTTGGGATCAATTAAGAACTGAACTCAGAAATAGATTCAGTGAAATCACTGACCCTCAACACGCATTACGCCTGTTGCGTGATGTGCGGCAAGGCAAACATGAAAATGTTACGGTCTATGCCGAATCCTTATTAGCCCTGGCAAAAGAGGCTTTCACAGGTCAACCAGGTGGTTTAGCAGCGGTAGAAACGCAGCTAATAGGTTTCTTTATTGATGGCCTCGCCCATGACTATCTAAAATTCAAGGTCATGCGCGAAAACCCCCAAACATTACAGGCAGCCGTTCAGTCGGCAAATCAAGAACAAAATTTAAGGAAGAGGTTTTCACTCCGATCTGGGAGAGATTATTGTCACTTTGATAGGCGACTCTCACAAACAGCTCAAAGGCATGAGGAGCCTATGGAAATAGATCATGTACGCCCCACCCGTAGATGTCAGCTATGCAACCGAAAAGGTCACACGGCGAGATATTGTCGTGTACAAAGAGCCCCACCTAATACTGTTAATGCAGTACAATACAAGCAAAGGTTAAACAGAAATGCAGACATTGAGTGCTGGCACTGTGGTCAGAAAGGACATATTCGTATAAGGTGCCCTCAGTTACAAAACACAAATAGACACGCACGACAAAACACACAGCAGCCAAAATACTCACAAACTACACAACAAGCAACCTCACATTTAAACTAACACGCTCCTCACGCTTTGAAGCCGGCTTGGGGAGCTCTAGACAACATAAGCAACTAATTCAAAAATTACATATCAAGTTAATATAGCAGGCAATCCAAATTCATGTTTAGTTAAGATAGGCAAAAATAAATACAGAGCTCTAGTAGATTAGCGGAAGTGAGGTAACACTTATTCATAAACGAGTTTACGACTCGCTACCTTTTGAAACAAATTATCTAAAAAGATCAATATTAATTTGCAGTCAGTCAATGGAGGTCAATTAAAAGTTTTAGGTCAAGTTAATATTCCATTTTACATTGGCGGAACAAAATTAAATCACAATTTCTATGTAGTATCTGATATGACCAAAAATGTTATTTTAGGAAAAGATTGGATGTTTAAATTTGGCGTCCGTATTTACTGCGACTTACACCGTCTCCGTATAGGTAAAACTTATGTGCCTTTAGAATCTGACATACATATTCATTCGATTGCTAGGTTGCACAAAAAGGTTATATTAAAGCCACAAACTGCATACCAATGTATAGGTAAAACTTAAGAAAGATCCTAATTTTCCCCGGCAACATACGAAATTTCACCAGTAACAGAAGGTTTCATAAGCACTGAACCGGGACTTTTGGTAACTACCTGTGTGGTTAATGTCCGTAAAGATAGGAAATTCCCGCTTGTAATTGTAAACAGCACAAACAAGACGATTTGCCTGAAGAAAAATTGTATTGTCGCAAAAGCTGAGGAAGTTAATGAGGTGGATATAATTACATTTGAAAATCAGCAAAATCAATCTTGTGAACCTGACAAAACAAAGTTTATGTCTGAATTCGCTCCGGGCGATATCAACTGTCCAGGTAAATATGCAAAATTGATTGAACCGTTGATAAAACAAAACACTGATTTATTCGCAAAGAGTGATATGTATTTAGGCCAGACTGATTCGGTTACGATGAAAATAGACACTGGTGATGCTAGCCCTATAAAAGCGAAGTCATACTTTACTCCTTTGAAAAATAGACCCATTATTGAAAAAGCAGTTAAGGATATGTTGAAGGCAGGTATTATTGAACGCTCTCGTTCACCTTGGTCTTCAGGAGTCGTTCTAGTCAATAAGAAAGATAATACTAAGCGATTCTGCGTAGACTACCGCCCCTTGAACTTTGTCACAAAGAGAAACTCGTGGCCCCTCCCTAGAATAGATGAAATGCTAGCACGACTCGGGAACGGAAAATTCTTTACGACACTGGACTTGAAAAGTGGT
This sequence comes from Mercenaria mercenaria, assembly GCF_021730395.1. NCBI lineage: Eukaryota > Metazoa > Mollusca > Bivalvia > Venerida > Veneridae > Mercenaria > Mercenaria mercenaria. Next base: position 21,950 of record NW_026461795.1, read on the forward strand.
TACTGGCAGGTCATGATGGATCCTAAGGATAAAGAAAAGACAGCATTTCAAACGCCCTTAGGCCTATTTGCCTTCCGTAAAATGCCCTTCGGCCTTTGTAATGCCCCCGGGGTGTTCCAAGAGCTTATGTCAATAGTTCTGCAAGACTGCGAAACATTCGCAATGGCCTATTTAGACGACATAATCATTGTGTCTCCTACACTTGAATCTCACTTAGAACACATAAGCACTGTATTTAATCGCTTAAGGCAGCACAACCTTAAACTTAAGCTAAGTAAGTGCAGCTTTATGCAACCAGAAACAAACTATTTAGGCTTTGTTGTCAGTGAAAAGGGTATAAAACCTGATCCTGAAAAAGTAAAAGCAATACGCAACTTGCCCACACCGGCTTGTGTGCGTGAAGTGAGATCATTCATCGGGATGATGGGTTACTACAGAAGAATGATCCCTGCATTTTCACGCATGGCTGAACCCCTAATTGCACTCACACGCAAATACGCCAGATTTAATTGGACTCCAGAATGTCAACAAAGTTTTCAAGCACTAAAAAATGACCTTACTGCTATTCCACATCTTGTTACCCTGATGTTACGAAAGGTTACGTAATATATACCGATGCGTCGGATACCAGTATCGGGGCAGTCTTGGTGCAAACTTGTGACCCAGAAGACAGCATTTTGCCAAATGTGCCTTGCGAAGGCCAATACACTTTTTGTCTCACAAATTAAGCCGCTCTCAGCAGCGATACTCCACGATAGAGAAGGAGGCTCTTGCATTGAAAATTGGGCTTGAATCTTTTGATGGGTACATTAGAAACGCTCCAGTGATTTGCCGGACAGACCATAAACCACTAGTCCATCTACTTAGCTCACCAATGACCAATAAGAAAGTTCAAATGTGGGCGTTAGCTATTTCAGGCTATGATGTGAAAATTGAATACATCAGTGGGCGTGAGAACACATGTGCTGACATGCTATCCCGCATGCCACACCCTCCTCTCAGTCCTGAGGAAGAGGCGGCAATTGACCGCTGTGTTGACATTAACGATAATACATTCCAGGTCAATGTCATTAACACCAACCTGATCAATCCCAAGGAATTTGTAAGTTATGTCCCAAATCCGCCCGAGGATGTTGCAAAACCAATTTTAGACCGAACAGACATAGACATGTCGAAAGAGCAATTAAAGGACGAATCGTTCAATCAGATAAGAAAGCAGTTACGAGTTCATGACCCAGCCAAAGCTATGAACAAATACGTAGTTTTAGATGATATCCTATATTATATCTCTGACCCAGACGGTGAACCCGTCCTCAGGCTATGTGTCCCATCCCACCTGCGAACCGCAGTACTTAAACAATATCACGAGCTAGGTCATCAGGGTGCGGACAAGTGTTATGACGCTATCAAGCGGAAATATTTCTGATCCAACTTGTACAAACATGTACTTGAATATGTTTCAAAGTGTGTAGTCTGTCAAATGAGATCGCAAAGCACACGAAAACCTCCGCTACAGGACACAGAAATACCTAACTACCCCTTTTCTAAAGTCAGTGTAGATATAACAGGCCCACTACCTCAGACATTGGCTGGAAACAAATATATACTAGCCTTTGTTGATTGGCTTACAGGCTATGCCGAAGTGTTCCCAATTAAGAATAAGACTGCAGAAACAGTCGCTCAAATAATTATTGAGGAGATTTTCCCTCGATACGGAACAATGAATACACTTCTTAGTGATAACGGAGGAGAATTTGTGAATGAGGTAATGGATTACGTAACTAAGGAATTAAACATACCAAAAATTGAAACAAGTTTTTATTCTCCAAATGCTAATGGTAAGGTTGAAAGATTCAACAGGAGTCTAAAAGATATTCTGTCTAAAACAACAGAACCACAAAACTGGGATGTAGGTCTGCAAGCTGCTGTAGCAAGCTATCGCTTCAGCCCTTGCGAAACTACAGGTTTTTCCCCGTTCTTTCTTATGTATGGTCGTGACCCTCAGTTACCTCTTGACAACTTACTCCGCCCGCGCAGGCGATACATGGGTGAACAAGAACATAAAATTGCCCTTGAGCAACAACACAAAGCATTCAGAGTTACTTATCAAAACATGAAAAAGGCTAAACGGAAGCAGGCAGAATATGCAAACCGTAATGCCACAGAGGTTACCTTAGATGTAGGCCAGGCAGTATTTCTAAAGAATAATGCCAGGAAAAGCAAACTTGATCATAGGTACACACCATATTATCGCATTGTTGAGAAAAAGACCCCACTCACTTTTGTACTAAGGCATGTACTTGATGGTACCACCGTCCATGCTCATGCTCGAAACATAAAAGCGGCCAATATAGATGAATGGGAAGCACCCAAGGTCAATATTGATAAAAGAACTAGGAAATCAACGTACGCAGTACCCCCCTCAGACTCTGAATCAACGCAGATAGCGACAATTCTATGTCAGACTCACAAACAGTCCCCCAAAAAGGTGACAAATAGGTTACGTCGCGAAAGAACTGATTCGTCTGCTAGCTCTGACAGCGACCCACCACTAGCAGAAATTCAAAGGAAACTACGTAGAAAAAGAGTACGGGAACAGTTATCGTCCTCTGATAGCACTGATAGTGAATCCGAGCTAACTAAGCTCAAGAAACAAGTGCAATCTAAACGCAATAAATCAATAACTAATGTCCCGACCGATACACCATACTCTTCAGAAAATGAAAACTCTACAAGCGAATCTCCCATGGAGGTTAACATGTTAAATGATCCGGAAATTAAACCTTCACTGCCGCAGTGTAAAACTACTGCTGAAATAGGACAGGTAAAATCGCCTGGAGGTGACATTAAGACAGCTTGTTCAAATTGCACGAACCAGTCGTCCGACGTAAATGACAAAAATGCTCAGGTCAAGACCATACTTGACGCTCTAGCTAAAATGTTGTAGAAAGGCTTCAGTTTATTTTGTATATATTTATGATTTCGTTTTGCATTTGACTCACAGGTCAAAGTAAGACAATAGCGTTTATATACATAAGAGTATATAGCCACAATTATTGTAATTTTAGTGGTCAATTTCGACTGCAATGTATAAACTTTATACAGTATTGTAATGACATTATTTACGAATATACTGCCTTAGGCGAATTAACTTGTGAAGACGGCCGCGGACTGTCATTGATATCTTGACTAAAAATCAACATAGACCAGTTTATGTTAAATTCACTGTATAATGATGTCCTTGTGAAACCAATAGTTGACAAAACAATTCGTTTGTCGTTTCAGGTCATCATTATGATTATTCAGATATATATTGCACTTTTGCTTGTCGTATTTCCCGAAGCCAATACTATCACGTTAAGAGATAACGTGGTGTTTATGAAGAGTAATCAGGTTACTTTCACTCGTAGTGCATGGAAATTAGCACTCACTCTAGACTTAGATCCCTATGACCAATTTATCACTAACATTTCTGAAGATGCTGATAAGATCGAAAGAACTATTAGGCAAACCATATTAAAATATGACGCTATTAAAACAAATCCGAACTTCGTGCTTACACTAAAAAGTTTAGAACAGGAACTGAGTCGACTTAAGTACACTTACTTAAAATTGCGCTCTAAATTCAATAACAACAAATTCATTAGGAATAAGCGATCATTGCTTCCATTTATTGGCTCATTATTTCACGGATTATTTGGCGTGAGCACGGATGATCAAATAAATGCTGTTAGGCGAAATGTTGCAAAACTGGCAGGAACTCAGGAAACAATCTGCATGTACTCGATGAAAGTTTAACAGTACTCAATGTTACGAACAAGGTGTGTCTGAAAATCGTGAAACAATTAATCAAATCCTTACATCCATGGAACAGTTACACACAGATTTGTCTAATTTCGAAGAAAATATTCACAAAGAATTAGTTAAATTCACAGAATTTGTACAAACATACCTTCAACTATCAAACCTGATTCAAAACTTCAAGGAACTAATTTCACGTGGCCTTAGCTTGTATGAACACCTTGAAATACAGTTAGATGCCGTTGCAATGTCTCATCTCGCACCAGCAATTATTGAGCCCGTTTCTCTCGCATCAATACTATCTGAAATTCGATCTAATTTACCGCCAATGTTACAACTACCGTATGATGAAAACACTCAACTGTGGTCTTATTACCAAATATGCTCTGTACTGGAATGTTAGTGGCCAACAAATTATTATTATTTTACATGTCCCTGTACTTGAACAATATGAACGGTTTAACATATATAAAGTGATAAACATGCCCATCGCAATACAAAGTAACAGCTCTCAAACACCAAACACACAAACACTACTTGCAAAATACCAACTTGAGGGCACAGGAATTGCATTTAATACAGATATGACACGATATGCCGTTCTGACTAACAGTGAACTGGCCAGCTGCTCAAATAAGGCCCTAGGTTATTGCGAGGTAAAGTCCGCCCTGTACTCCATACAAATGTCAAAACAATGTATGGTTCATTTATATTTACAAAATCGTAAGGAGATAAATACTTATTGCAACAAGATAGTCATGCCAAATGTTCGCCTACCACTTGCGACGAAAATAACCCCAGGTATTTGGTTATTTATCACTGACCATGCAGTAAGGTTATCTCTCACTTGTCAAGATGTTAGAGGTGTAACTTCGAGTCCATTGATTCTATCACCGCCTGCGGGCATCACTAAGTTACAACGAGGTTGTATAGCGAAAGGTGATTACCTTACTTTAACGGCTCACTCTAACTTTGACCTTCACCGACAAATAACAGACGAAACAGTTCGTCTTATAACCTCAAGTTTTAATATCAGTACAGAGATCCTGTGGGGTGATTTTGTAACAAAATTACCAAACTTTACAAAACAGGAACTACCTGAACACCTTAAGAGTCTACCAGAGATTCCAATGCCCTCTTTAATAAATGAATTAGCAAATTTAAGACAGGTCGAAATGCCTGAAGAGGGAGGATTACCTTTCTGGGTTTATGTTGCAATAATCTTAGTAGTACTTTTAATTTTGGGGATCATTATGTTCATATGTTGCAAATTTGTTAACCGTAAGGTACTTAAGGGTTGGCTTCGCCGAAATTCTGGAAGTAAAGGCAATAATAAATCTGACTACATGGTTGCTTGGAAGAAAGCGGATGCTGCCGACCCCTCGACTAAGGAAAATATCCTGATCTACAATCCAAAGTCGATTGAGGCTTCCGCTCCAACAGCTGGAAATGATTACGTCAAATTGTATCCAGACGTAGAAGAGAAATAATGTCGACATGAATTTATATGACTGATATATTCTGTACATAGTGATATTTGAGTTACAATTGTGGATTACGTATATTCTATATGAACTTGTGTTACTATATGATTTGAACTTTTAACAAGCGGAATGCTTGTACATAATGCAATTGACATGACATGTAAATAATTTTAGTCAGCGACGATGCCTCATTAGTGATGGACACTCTCTCGCAGTTTATCTGTATTTTCATCTAAGTGCGTTTTCTTCCTCCAGTTAACATTTACGACGGTTAAAAGTACGATACATTAGTTATCTAGAATGTGGACAATACCTGTACATTATATTTACAAATACAGCAACAGGACATTAGCTATGAAACGATAACATCTCCAAGCAGACACAAATTACTATTAAACTTTGGTTAAACTTTATATGATTACTCCATGCGAACATAGGTTATAACGAACATGTTATAACACAATATTGGTTTATCTACACGTTATTACTAAGGCCATGAGTATCGTAAACCCCTGTGACGGATATATCAGGCAGATATATGGCAGGGTCGACAGAATGTAAGCCCTTAGTCCTTGGTCAAGTTCGAGATCCAACTAGTCACCACTTCTAGGCCACTTCAACTACTCACCACTACCAAGAAGACCGATGGACACAGATGAAGAAAAATAAATCGCGTGGATTATTTTGTAAAATAAGAAAAAAAAAAAATAACTCGCGTGGATTGTATTTTCATTTAAATACTCTCTCATTTTGTTGTTAGGTTACCTTAATATTTTTAGTAGCTAGTAATTTAATCAAGCATATTTCAGAAATCATAATTTACCCCCGGCAAAACTTTGTCGAAATATTATTGTCAAATATTCGCATATCGCTTACTTGTAATTTACCTTATGTGCACTCAGCATAAAATGTATAGTGGACAAATACTTGTTAACGGTTTAAGGTGTTTGTTTACCGTTTAATTATTTTTGTTGCTCCTATTCTAGCATTTAGATTTTTGATCAGATTTTTGATTGCTGTTTTGCATTTAAGTTAAAAGCATTAAATCAATTAAATATGATTTAATCCTTTTTTTTAGAAAGGGGCGAATGTTATACTTTAACGTTTACCCAGGTCATTATGATATCTAGCATTCCATCTTTCATGTATATTCGTATATTTCAGTTTATACATGAAATACCTTAACCGGTCACACAGGTATACGCGTGACATTTAGTTGACCCGATCAAATGGGCATTGGTCAAACATATTTTTAGAAAGAAGTTAATAATAACTATGTCCTCATGTCTAGACAGTCAAAGGTCACATAATTGTTATAAAACCCATAGACCACGGTATCGTGGCGCGCACTGTTAGATAGATACTTGTAGAGTACACACATTATTTTCCAGCCACCAATTCTGCGTCAGGGTGTGCTGTATTGAAAGACATTTTGGGATTATATTACTATTAACTGTTTCATCTAGTTTGACTTGTATATACGTTGATACAGAGAGAGGCTCGCGTGTGATTATTTCTGCATATTCTAGTTAACAATTAATACATTATATAAAACCGACAGTGTGTTTGTTTATTTTCCATCTCTTCTCGTTTCACATACATATGAGCTCTTGATTACCCACCAAAGACACAACGCGAAGGAACAATATTCTATACGATCACGTAACACCAGCCGTAGGGTAACACTTGATTTTATTAGTAAACATACATTATTTACATTGATCTGATTTCATCAATTTAGAACTATTTTATTGTCGTGACTTAAATGGCGCTTACAAATTGTAATCTTTATACGGGGTACAGTAAAGAAAGTCTTCTTTATTAAAATGTTTGGCTCAAGTCAATTCTAATTTCATTTTAATTTTTGTCCGTGTTGTGAGCAATATTTAGTGATCCACAAAATATTTTATTCTTGTATACTACGGAAGTATCAAAATAAAAGCTCACTTGTCTAGGTTGACCTTCTCGTATCTGCAACCTCGCGCTCGGTTGGTCATCTCTTATTATTGGTGTTACTGGGCGGGCGCTCTTTAACCGTTAGAGGGGGCCTTGTACCATGTGGTCGGCCATTCACCTGGTCCATGGATTGACTGTGTCTTATATAAACAGGGTTGTTCAACTTATCGGCCATACGATTATTAGTGATCAGTCGAAAGTTGCATTTGTTATATGTACGTGTAGGTCCGTACATATTTTTATAATTTGTGGATCACTTTGCTACAAACCTCTAACACATGGGTTATGTTGAAACAGACATGTAAATCCCCCCTGTTTTCTTACGTTTCCAGTCTGCTGGTTAGCTCAGTCAATCGCTTGGATGGATTATATTATTATTGTAGCATAATTTGCTATAACCATTCCCTCGCACCGGTCCGTTTGTTCATATATTACACTGAAACAATTTTTTTCAATATTTTTGTGCGTTTGTTTGCTGAAGACTTTCTTGACTTACATCAGATTTTATTTTGATATCCGTGTTATGTTTCATTTCGTATTTACTTAATCTAGGAAGAATATTTTTGTTGATATATCATCTCATGTCATAGAGATCTCTGAGAGCATCTTTGCCTCGTTTCTCATTAGTGCGAAGTACTAGAACCTACAATTTCCTATTAGGTCTGGTATGTTCTGCGCTTATTTTCATAGTTTTCTGCACCTTCGCGCTGCTATGTTGCTTCCAGGCATTTTAGCTGGAGCTTTGTCTTTCATATTTTCTCATCAATTTCATATATACCATACTATATATTTACAATATGCCATAATTTTCATTTAAAAATTTACAATAAAGTCACGGCCTTATCCCACATAATTTTGTTTTGTTTTTGCTATATTACTTGGTACATTCACCTTTGTCTTAGAACCGATGAACTCCCTTATGCAGTCAGACCCGTACTGTAGACAGCCTCCAAAAATATAACCTGCTTACTATGGTCACACGTCACCGGTCTTGATAAAATATATGTTTTCACAAATACCGGTATTTTTCAGTCCCCAAGGGAGGTTTTGCAGCCGGGTTTGACTGTATATATATGTAAATACCCTAGCACCCATCCATAAATTAAGCAGATTCTTCAATTATCCGTATGCTTTAGCATTTTGTTTTTATATTTTGAGACATTTATGGCGTTACTTAACCTCCGCGCGAATCGAACGACATGACATGTGAAGTTTCGAACCCACTGTACTACGATAATACTTTACCTTAATGTGTCCATGCATTAAAAATACAACTTGAAACTTGGATTTGAAGATAACGGCGATTCCTGGTTTTAATATGTGTCCGTCCATACAATTCCTAGACTTGTTTTTCCTAGCAACAGAATAAGAAAAATAAACGCAGTACAAAATATTATTGTGAAAAAAAAAAAAGAAAAAAAAAAAAACATTCTGAATGAAATGAAAGTCCGTTTAATTTTTGTTGCATAGTATAAATAACGTGTTCTCGTAGACTTCTGTTCGAAAAAGGTCATTGTGTTTCATTAATTTTGATATTGTATCTAATGTTCGATAAAATAGATGTTTTACTAAATGATTTAATTCAACACTTTGTATAAACATACAGGAAGTTCGCATACATGTATCTTTCAACCCCGTCAAAACGAGATCCGATACATTACCACATTTTAACTAAATCATTCTGAATTAGTTATGTATCAGCATGTTTGAAAAAAAAGAAGAAATAGCCATTATGATTAAATCTGATATAAGAATTGCATGTTAAAAGTTAAGTTTTAAATTTACTATCTTAATGTGACTCAGTATATGGATTATCAGTCTTAATCTTTAAGTACCGTTAAAACTGGCTGTCAAACCAAGAGGAGACCGAAAATTGTTATGGTATGTATAGATACTCGACTTTGGGATTTAAACTCATAAAAACTCACGGTATATATTGGTTTAAAAATTTATAATGTAGCCATCTTTTATATCCTGATAACGTGATCGAGAAAACTGAATGAATTCATTACAGTATAAAAATGAATTTGTAGGGTTTGAAATAGTTCAGTATATACATGTATAAGAGACATTTTACCGCGGTGCATTAAACTGTCACGCAGCGTATCGTGCATATTCAAAATTGTGCGTCGTACAATAGCATTTCAGCGACCCGAGTGCAATAGTACGAAACTATGTTTCTAAAATCAATATATACGTTCTTTGATACCAAATATTCAACTAACTTGTAACATATGTTGTTTTGATTACCTGATTAAAAATAGGCGAACCTCTTGCGGCACAGGGGAAGAGTGTGTGTCTCCTTACCAGGTGGTCATTGGTTCAATTCCTTGTTTAAAAGGTATGTTGATTATTGAATTAACACTTTCCATTGCTAGCGAATACTGGCTAGAACCTCGCGAAATTGACTACAAGCGTATAAATAAGTTGGTACACTTCAGATAAAAAGAATAAGTTTGCTATGTCTTGTTTATAAATACGGTAGTCGAAATATTTATATAGATACATTAATAAAAAAGGATAAAAGGTAAAAGGATATATTTTTTTTTAAATGCGCCCACGCTGTTAAGAATGCTTGTAAGACAACATATATGTTTGTTTGTTTGTTTTGGGTTTAACGCCGGTTTTCAACAGTATTTCAGTCCTGTAACGGCGGGCAGTTAACCTAACCAGTGTTCCTGGATTCTGTACCAGTACAAACCTGTTCTCCGCAAGTAACTGCCAACTTCCCCACATGAATTATCAGAGATGGAGGACGAATGATTTCAGACACTGTCTTTTATCAAATCGTCACGGATGTATATCGGTAATTCATATATACAGTTCAACGGATATTAATAAATCTTATAACTGTCTTTTCTCGGATATTTTAAATGGAAACAGTATTACGGCATTAGAACCGGATGCTAAATATGCCACCGTTTAGTTATGCATATACGGTTTGAGAAAACCCCTATAGTAAATTAGCAGTCCGCGGTCCGCATCGAAGTAAGCTGAAAATCTCTATTACACGTAAAGAAAAGATTTAACGGGACTGACTTACTATTTCTATGTCGTCTAGAAAAGAATTAATGTCTACTGATATTCAGATAACATAATTATTCTATACACTATTGCCGATAGTACTTTGCTGGAGACACATTTTTAGACTTTCCAGTTTTTGATGATGGAGAAAAAAACAGGTACCCTTCAGGTATTTTTATTGTAGAACCAGCAATCTTGTTGATAGTATCAAAATACGTGATTAACAATATGTAGAATAAGTATTTTCCATTACCTCTCATGGATAGAATCCGTAAAACCAAGTCTTTTGTTATTTTATTTGGTTGCAATCTATATTTCAAAATGATTTTCTTACAGATTTTATTCATATGAGTTTAACAAGTTTCAAATATTTCGACATTCCAAAATGTTTCAAAAACCAACACAAGACTGAAGGCATGTCATAATATGGAACTACAATCTGTCTTAGGTCTGTTCACTGAAAGAAAGATTTTTGTCATTATAGTCATGTAACAAGTCAGTATGCTGAAAAAGTCTATGTAGTGGTTGAAAGCTATAGGTATTCAATCATCCTTGACACGTTTAAATATACCTTGACTTTTTACAAAAGTTCAAGTTTTGATTTATGGGTACGACACAATTTTGTATGAGCGATGATAATATATAATCTCAAACAGCGAGTAGGTAGATTTTTTATATACCTTAAAAGCTAATAACAATCGATAAGTTATGCAAATAAATACGTAGATGTAACAATTAAACAACAGTACCGAAGAACAAAGCGGTAGTCAAATTTTGAAGTCTTTGATTACACAATCCAATATAAATAATACAGTTCGTATCGCTTTAACTGTCACTTGAGAACAAATTATGACAAATATAGAGATGATCAATATGAAATTATCTATAAACTACGGCCTCTTGATAGGTCAAATACAAACAGAAGTATACATTTTGCGGATATTATCATACCCTAAAATCAAATATAACATAAGCATTATGCATAAACTTCATAGATATATATATGAGAGAATAAGAAATTGGATTAGTCCTTGTGCATATTAGTTTAGTTTTCACATGTTTTTGTGTTACATCATAACTATTTTATTGGAATTAGCAGGTTTGACAGCGCTGTATTGTTCTCTCTCGCAAGTAATACACTAGAGACATACATATAGATTGCTATCTGTCAACGCACCCTTTGATACCCTCATAAGCTGAAAAAAAAAAAAGTGACGTAATATTTGATAAATATTGTAACTCTTCCTTGGTTACTTCGTGACGAAGGACAACACTTTTAAAGGACAAACGTTAACTTTCTGGAGTTGGACAGAAGAATAACACCTCCGCTGTTTACGGTCAGTCATATGATCTTTTCTAATATAAAATTAAGAAAAAAACAAATAACAAATAATCAAATGTATTATTTTCCTTTATTATCTAATGTGTGTAAACACTGTTAGATATTCATTATGTTTTAAGAATAATTTATGTGTTACTAAATGATTCTCGAATTTATCGTCATACGTTTTGACAATTATATACAAAATCCTAATTTAGCAATAGATTATTTTTACAAGTATTATTAATGTGTAGAGAGTTTTTTTAATTTATTCGATTTTGTTCAGGTCTAATTAAGTGTTTTCTTTTACTGTTCAAAATTTCGTCTTCTTGGATTAAAAACTGAGTCGCAAGGTCTGATCACGGAAAGCATTTTGAGTATTCAAGAGTCATTTAGTACTAAATAGAATAAATCAAACATATATAAGTGGAGCTTTCTCAGATTTGTCGGAAAGGTTCTTTGCTAATATCATTCAATTATAGTTAAGTAAAAAGTCAAATGACTCACGCTTTATCGGGTCGCACGCAAGACATGGTCCCCTATCTTAAACGTACACGAAACAATTGGGTTCAAAAGGTATATATCCGAGATTGTTCAGTTCTTATCATATGGACAAAACTGTTTGCTTGAATGTGTCAGATTATCGCGCATTCTAATCGGGTTCATGTATCAAAGGTCAAGGTCATTCTTGCAGATCAATAATTTGACATGCATTTTGAGCAATAGTTTAGCTCGACCAGTCGAAAACTGTTGCACTCGTCGTCAACGTCGGTGTTAGTTTTAGATTAACTTTTTATTGCAAGTTTCCCAGTTTCACAATATCTTATTCAATACTGCTCCTTTTGTCATCAAACTATATTTAAAGGTAGGACCTGGTAAAGGACTTATGATAGCTTAGGGTCTGGTATCCCAACGGGCAGGACCACTGATGTCAAATATTGAAATTGTGCAGGTTAGGGTCTTATGTCAAGCTTCTTAATTTCACTATACTTTCTTAACTACTCCCATTGAAATCATCAAACCTCACAATAGGATTGATATGTGTAAGAGGTACAGTCATTTTGTTTTAGGGTAAGATACCCAAAATGTCAAGGTCATTTGGTCAGATTTTGTTATTGTTTTGTTAATGTTTGAAGGCACGCTTCTTAATACCGATGAGTCTTCTAAAATGTAAAATTTCATGTATCTCTTTTGAGGACCGAGACTGGAATATTGTTTGACGTCATGAATGAAAGTGCTATCAAGACTAAACGCTTTTATTCGCAATCTTGTAGAATAATTAATGATGTTGGTATTTTGCAACTTTTTGCTTTACTTTGTCTTTACATTTTACTGTACGTGTCAATTATTACACATCCATACGGACATTGTTGTAGGGTTTATATTTGGGAAGGCTGCGTGCTTGGACGTGGCAACTCAAATTTTCTGTCCTTGTTTTCAGATTTATAAATATAATGACTTGTGACTTATAAACAGGGTGGACGAATAAGTATCAGTAATAACAGTATACAGTACTTCTATCATAAGAAAATAATTTTACGTCTCTGAATTAAATAATGTAAGGGCTCACGGCTCACAAAAACATTTGAAAAATAACAAAGTTGTTCTGGAAGTTTACTGAAAATCTCTTAGATACTAGCATATTTTAAGCTGAAGAGATTCATTATATCTTAGCTTTAAGGATAACATGGTGTAATAGGCCTCAATTTCACCAAAAGCGCACATACAACTTGATAATGTAAGCTTCAACTAGATGTGTATCCATAGGACACAGGTGCCCCCTCCTGCCACTGTAACATGGTTTTATGACTCGTGTTAAATAATTTTAAGATGTTTGCAACACAAACTTTTTAGAACCTTATGTGTATTTTCACTTAGTTAGCCATAACTCTTGCCTAGCTGAGTAAAATCCTAAAGAGAACACTTCACAGGCTATAAAACAATCCTCTAATGTTACATGATTCTAGTTTATGTATATTTTAACATACATGTTTCACAAACGTTTTTTTTTTTGAGTAAGTATGGACAAGAAGTCTGGTCTTGTGTAATAAAAATATTTAAAAAAAAAATAAGTCAGGGGTCAAAACTCCTACACGACTGAATGAATCCGGACGCGAAACCCAAGGTGCACAACTACACATGCTGACCAACATTCCTGTAAAGTTTTGTGACTCTACGTCAAATACTTTTGGAGCTAAGCGCGACAAAACATTAAAATGACCAATATTTTACTAAGTCAGGAGCCATACCTCCTACACCACTGAATAAATCCGGACAAGAAACCTCAGGTGCACAACTACACATGCTGACCAACATTCCTGTAAAGTTTTTTGACTCTACGTCAAATACTTTTGGAGCTAGGCGAGACACAACATTCTCGGAAGGACGGACGGACGGACAAGCGCAAATCAATATGCCCACATTACTCATGGGGGCACAAAAATGTAAAACGATGGAAATAAGATGCATATTGACAAGTTATATAGTGACAGAAGTTCTCAAAAATTTCTTTTAGATTACCTCTCCTGTTAATTTTGGTTTTTCATGAGTTACTTCCCCTGGAAACTAGAAAAAAAAATGATTTTCTTCTTTTCCCTACGGGGAATTTTAGATTTCATTTTGATGTTTTCTTCAGAATCATCTAAATTAATGCAGCTTTCTACCGCAAAATTTTCTCGAAACTCAAGTTCAGATTCTCATAAACAAAGAAATTTTATATTTCCCATAGGCATCATTGTTAACTTTAATATCGATTATCTCTCCCAAAAATGATAAAATTTGAAAAATCTGTCTGTGAAAAGTTTTTAATTTTCAATATCTTTAAAGTGACTAAATTTCATTTCAATATTACCATCCAGTTACAAGATATGAAATATAGCGATTACACCATGTTATCCTTAATATCAAAATGATAAGATTTCTTATTCTCTTTCTTATAGCATATTGTGAAAATGTGTTCGTCAATCTTTGTACTTTCCATTTTCTTTTTTATTCAGTTTTATTATCATTTTTATTGTGAGTGGAGGAGGAAGCACTTAGATTTGCCATTGTCCTTACGTCTGTCCGTCCGTCCAAATTTGTGTTGTGTTTATCTAAAAAAGTATTTGACCAAGAGTCATCACATCTCATTTTCATTCAGCATGTAAATTTGTGCGTCTGGTCTTTTAATTGGGATTTCTTAAAGCCAAAGAGTCATTGACTTAGTAAAGAATATGCATAAAAGCCTGAAAGTTTGTGTTCATGTATGTACAAAGTATTTGATCTAAGCTTAAAAAGTGTACCGCATATATCTTTCTATTCTATTCTCATTTGGTTTGTTAGTGTTCCTCATACACACCTGTCCACTTTATTGTCACAACTGTACTACAATTCCTGCCCCCACCACAATACACGCACGAAATCTTTTTTCTTTTGAGTTTACTGTTCACTCAAGCAAAATGTGTCGACGAAATGCACGAGAAAGCTTTATAGAAGATTCATTGAAATCGGTCCGTGGTTTTAGATACGAAGTACGGGCAAACTAAAAGCGAATGACTTAAAAACACATAGATGACTAAGTCAAAAAAATGACACGTCTTCTATGAGCAGGAGAGAAATGACTTAAATACCAAATTTACAAATTATAGGAAATGCATGTTTTAAAATGCTTTTTGTGATATTTTTAAAAATATATATAGATTCGACCTCTTGACCAAGATAACGCTCATATACGTAATATATAATGGTAGTAATTTACGTTAAGAAATCGTTATGTGGAAAATATATCTGTTGATAAATGTTAATCATAAAAATAATAATAAATGTTACTTTTAAGGCTGTCCGAGATAAAATAGGTCATCTATTGCAATATAAAAAACAAAGACAAATATCAAACAGGGAATGCCACGGACCAAAAACGC
Organism: Mercenaria mercenaria; assembly: GCF_021730395.1. Classification (NCBI taxonomy): domain Eukaryota; kingdom Metazoa; phylum Mollusca; class Bivalvia; order Venerida; family Veneridae; genus Mercenaria; species Mercenaria mercenaria. The sequence continues at coordinate 37,435 of NW_026461795.1, forward strand.
AGCCTCCTCATAACAAAACCCCCAGCACGCAGACGCGTGCACCACACACACACACACGCACACACACACACACACACATAAAGCCAACACATAAGGACAAATCGAACAAACAATGGAACACAGTGGGGCACCGCCTTGGAACGGTCAGTGGCAAAAACACCACTGGGGAGCTTAAACCGGTTTATGGTGCGCACCCAACCTCACTCTTACCCCCACCATGCTCCAAAGACACGGGACAGTGTTAATAAAAGTAATCCCGTCCAGGTGAATCTCTTACACACGTAATGGAAACAAAAAGGCATGGCATGTAAAACACAAAAAATGCTCGTGTATAAATATATAAAAAGCAAACCTTAAGAACCCAAAACGAATGTACTCAATGCCTTTTCAGAAGACAGAACAACAAGAGAAACACCCTTAAGGGCCCGACGAAACAGGCCAAAAGACAAATATCAAAACAGTTCAGTCCTGGTAGGATTTAAAAACTGCTTATCATAGAGTCCTCCCCCTCTTCCGTCAGACGCAATCAAAGAGGGAAGCGTAGTGTCCAACTGTAAACGGGTTGAACACTAAACATGCGGTATGTCTCAAAACAGTTGGGTCGTAACCTCTTTTAATAAAACGTTTGATAATTTTACCAAATACATTTGGAAAATTACCATGACCCAAGATCTTACGAAGTTTGTAAACCACATCCACATAAAAAACGGGTTTAGAAATACCTTCTCGCAGAAGTGTCTTTAAATTACTATTGAATTTTAAAACTAAATCAGAATTACGATAGTAAAATTTAGCAAAATATTTACGCAATTTGTAATAACGGTAGCCTTGCTGAAGAAGTTTAATATATTGATTAAGTTCATTGAAATGCTTGACATGACTACACGCTCTGGCAAACCGAATTAATTGAGAAATATATACCCCATAAGATGTAGCCTGAGGTACATCCCCATCCAAATGGGGAAAACTAAAATTAAAATCATCCCTCTTGTCATAAATTTTGGTATGTATAATATTGTCATAAATAGAGAGATGTAAATCTAAAAATGAAGCATCAGTATCCGAATTGTTAGTTTTAATTAACTGAAGCTCCCTAGGATAAATAGTACCCACCAATTGACCAAAAAACGGATTATCCATATTAAGAATATCATCCAGATAGCGTGATGTATTATTAAATGCAGTTATAATATCTGCCTGCGTATCTGGAGAAAGGCTCAACATAAAGTCTCTTTCATAACAATATAAAAACAAATCTGCGACAAGGGGTGCACAATTTTGTCCCCATGGGAATACCAACAACTTGTCTAAAAACTGCATTCCCAAACCTGATGTAAATGTTGTTCAATAAAAAGGAAATGGCTTTACAAACTTCGTCACAGGTCTACATTGTATAATGTTTAATAATATTGCTAGTAAAAAAAGCTTTATCAAAATTGCAAGCGATAAATGTAGCATTCTCTCTGGCAAAAGTCTTTTGAATTAGGGCAGTTAGTTTGTCATTTATTAAGTTATGTGTTAAAGTGGTATACAAAGTAGAAAAATCGTATGTACTGACTGTAGATCCCTTGTAATTATTTATCCCCCCGCCAAAGGCGAAGGGGATATTAGAAATGCTCTCCGTCCGTGCGTGCGTCCGTGCCCGCGAAATGATGGTTAAGTGACTGCATAACGGTACTTTCTCTTTGATGTCATTCCGTTCTGTTTATGTGACCTTTTTCTTTTTATGTGACTGTTAGAACAATAGAGAGAACAATGGGGGTGTCACATAAATACCGTTTCGTTAGAACGTCCGTCCGTGTGTCCGCAACGATCTTTGTCCGGAGCATAACTCCAAAAGTACTGGAGGGATTTTCTTCAAACTTCATACAATGATAGAACACATTGGGAGGAAGTGCAGTGTGCAAGAACAATAACTCTATCTTGCCTATTTTTTGAGATATTCTCCTATATCATATTTTCTTAAAAAATTTTGTCCGGAGCATAACTCCAAAAGTACTGGAGGGATTTTCTTCAATCTTCATACACTGATAGAACACATCAGGAGGAAGTGCAGTGTGCAAGAACAATAACTCTACCTTGCCTATTTTTGAGTTATTCCCCTTTATCTTATTTTCTTAAAAATTTGTCCGGAGCATAACTCCAAAAGTACTGACTGGAGGGATTTTCTTCAAACTTCATACACTGATAGAACACATTGGGAGGAAGTGCAATGTGCAAGAACAATAACTCTACCTTGCCTATTTTTTGAGTTATTCCCCTTTATCATATTTTCTTAAAAATTTGTCCGGAGCATATCTTTTTCATGCATGAAGGGATTTTGATATATCTTGGCACAAATGTTCACCACCACGAGATGGAGTGTTGTGCGCAAGAACCAGGTCCCTAGTTCTAAGGTCAAGGTCACACTTAGAGGTCAAGGATACAAGAATGAAAACCTTGTCCAGAGTATTTCTTCTTCATGCAAAGAGGGATATTGATATAACTTGGTACAAATGTTTACCACCACGAGACAGAGTGTCATGCACAAGATCCAGGTCTAAGGTCAAGGTCAGACTTAGAGGCCAAAGGTCAGATACAAAAATGACTTTGTCCGAAGCATTTCTTCTTCATGCATGGAGGGATTTTGATGTAACTTGGCACTATTACACACCATCATGAGACGAAGTGTCATGCGCAGTTCCTTTTTTTAGAATTACTTCCCTTTGTTGTTACTTTAAATAGCTTTTATTGTAACTTTTTCATTACTGGTCGTAGGGAAAAATCGAGACCACTTTTCTGTAGTACAACATGCATGCTACATCCAATTTTGAGGTGTATTTTAACCAATCTATACCTAGTAAAGATTTTTGTGTGGACTTTTTTTTAAGATTAACTTCCCTTAGTTGTTACTATAAATAACTTATATTGTAACATTTTTAGCTCACCTGTCACAAAGTGACAAGGTGAGCTTTTGTGATCGTGCGGCGTCCGTCGTCCGTCCGTGCGTCCGAAAACGTTTGCTTGTGACCACTCTAGAGTTCACATTTTTTGTGAGATCTTTATGAAAGTTGGTCAGAATGTTCATCCTGATGATATCTAGGTCAAGTTCGAAACTGAGTTACGTGCCATCAAAACCTAGGTCAGTAGGTCTAAAAATAGAAAAACCTTGTGACCTCTCTAGAGGCCATATATTTCAAAAGATCTTCATGAAAATTAGTCAGATTGTTCACCTTGATGATATCTAGGTCAAGTTTGAAACTGGGTTATGTGCTGTCAACAACTAGGTCAGTAGGTCTAAAAATAGAAAAACCTTGTGACCTCTCTAGAGGCCATATATTTTACAAGATCTTCATGAAAATTGGTCAGAAGGTTTAACTTTGATGATATCTAGGTCAAGTTTGAAACTGGGTCACGTGCCATCAAAAACTAGATCAGTAGGTCAAATAAAAGGAAAACCTTGTGACCTCTCTAAAGGCCATATTTTTCATGGGATCTGTATGAAATTTGGTCTGAATATTCATCTTGATGATATCTAGGTCAAGTTTGAAACTGGGTCACGTGCGGTCAAAAACAAGGTCAGTAGGTCTGAAAATAGAAAAACCTTGTGACCTCTCTAGAGGCCATATATTTCATGAGATCTTCATGAAAATTGGTCAGAATGTGCATCTTGATGATATCAAGGTCAAGTTCGAAAGTGGGTCACCCGCAATCAAAAACTAGGTCAGTAGGTCAAATAATAGAAAAACCTTGTGACCTCTCTAGAGGCCATAATTTTCATGGGATCTGCATGAAAGTTGGTCTGAATGTTCATCTTGGTGATATCTAGGTCAAGTTCGAAACAGGGTCATGTGCGGTCAAAAACTAGGTCAGTAGCTCTAAAAATAGAAAAACCTTGTGACCTCTCTAGAGGCCATACTTGTGAATGGATCTCCATAAAAATTGATCAGAATGTTCATCTTAATGATATCTAGGTCAAGTTCGAAAGTGGGTCACGTCCCATCAAAAAATGGATCTTCATGAAAATTGGTGTGAATGTTTATCTTGATGATATCTAGGTCAAGTTTGAAACTGGGTCAACTGCGGTCAAACACTAGGTCCGTAGGTCTAAAATTAGAAAAATCTTTAAACCTCTCTAGAGGCCATATTTTCCAATGGATCTTCATGAAAATTGATCTGAATATTCACCTTGATGATATCTAGGTCAAGTTCGAAACTGGGTTACGTGCCGTCAAAACCTAGGTCAGTAGGTCTAAAAATAGAAAAACCTTGTGACCTCTCTAGAGGCCATATATTTCAAAAGATCATCATGAAAAGTGGTCAGATTGTTCACCTTGATGATATCTAGGTTAAGTTTGAAACTGGGTCATGTGCTGTCAAAAACTAGGTCAGTAGGTCTAAAAATAGAAAAACCTTGTGACCTCTCTAGAGTCCAAATATTTCAAAAGATCTTCATGAAAGTTTGTCAGAACGTTTACCTTGATGATATCTAGGTCGAGTTTGAAACTGGGTCACGTGTCATCAAAAACTAGGTCAGTAGGTCAAATAAAAGGAAAACCTTGTGACCTCTCTAAAGGCCATATTTTTCATGGGATCTGTATGAAAGTTGGTCAGAATGTTTAACTTGATGATATCTAGGTCAAGTTTGAAACTGGGTCACCTGCAATTAAAAACAAGGCCAGTAGGTCTAAAAGTAGAAAAACCTTGTGACCTCTCTAGAGGCCATATATTCCATGAGATCTTCATGAAAATTGGTCAGACTGTTCATCTTGATGATAGCTAGGTCAAGTTCGAAAGTGGGTCACCCGCAATCAAAAACTAGGTCAGTAGGTCAAATAATAGAAAAACCTTGTGTCCTCTCTAGAGGCCATAATTTTCATGGGATCTGCATGAAAGTTGGTCTGAATGTTCATCTTGGTAATATCTAGGTTAAGTTCGAAACAGGGTCATGTGCGGTCAAAAACTAGGTCAGTAGCTCTAAAAATAGAAAAACCTTGTGACCTCTCTAGAGGCCATACTTGTGAATGGATCTCCATAAAAATTGATCAGAATGTTCATCTTAATGATATCTAGGTCAAGTTCGAAAGTGGGTCACGTGCCATCAAAAAAATGTATCTTCATGAAAATTGGTCAGAATGTTGACCTTGATGATATCTAGGTCAAGTTTGAAACTGGGTCACGTGCCTTAAAAAACTAGGTCAGTAGGTCAAATAATAAAAAAACCTTTTGACCTCTCTAGAGGCCATACTTTTCATGGGATCTGTATGAAAGTTGGTCTGAATGTTTACCTTGATGATATCTAGGTCAAGTTTGAAACTGGGTCAACTGCGGTCAAACACTAGGTCAGTAGGTCTAAAATTAGAAAAATCTTTTGACCACTCTAGAGGCCATATTTTTCAATGGATCTTCATGAAAATTGATCTGAATATTCACCTTGATGATATCTAGGTCATTTTTGAAACTGGGTCACGTGCGGTCAAAAACTAGGCCAGTAGGTATAAAAATAGAAAAACCTTGTGACCTCTCTAGAGGCCATATTTTTCATGATCTTCATGAAAATTAGTGAGAATATTCACCTTGATGATATCTAGGTAAAATTCAAAACAGGGTCACGTACCTTCGAAAACTAGGTCAATAGGTCAAATAATAGAAAAACCTTATGACCTCTCTAGAGACCATATTTCTCAGTGGATCTTCATGAAAATTGGACAGAATTTTTATCTTGATAATATCTAGGTCAAGTTCAAAACTGGGTCACATGGGCTCAAAAACTAGGTCACGATGTGAAATAATAGAAAAAACGACGTCATACTCAAAACTGGGTCATGTGGGAAGAGGTGAGCGATTCAGGACCATCATGGGCCTCTTGTTATAATTGACCATAGGGAAAAAACAAGACCACTTTTCTGTGGTACAGCATGAATGTTACTTTCCAATTTTAGGTGTATTTTAAGATATCTCTACCTGGTAAGGAGTTTTTGTTTGTGGACTTAGAAAAACAAAAGACTTACAATGATTACTAAACAACCACAAAATTAAAATTCCATTTGCAAATACAGCTGCTAGAGTAAAGAAATTTGCTGTGACGGGCGTATATTGTGACATTCTGGCACTCTTGTTCCCTGCTAGTTTTCCATTCCTTCTTTTTACAGTAGCCATATAGAAAAACATCATAGCTATACTGTTCATGAAAATTAATAAAATTTAGCAGTAAACCACCTCACCACTGAAAAATTCTTTCTTCCACATCTTTAAAACCCCTGATGTGGACCACAACTAAACGGTTTTTCAAAGCTTTTCCTAAAATTAATACTTTCAGACACTAACTTGCCAGGAACTTTAGCCTTCAATTATAATATGCCCGGCGGGGGGGATTGGCCATGTCTAACATGGCTCTTGTTAATTGTAAACTTATCCAGGATTTCGCTAGAATTTTTAATCGACCAAAATAAGTGTTTACCAGAGTTTTCGTATACTTTATCGCAGTATCTTTCCACGTCGGCTTTCACAGCAGTTAGACATGATGTTATTAGTTTTGAAATATTTGTAGTTGTACAAGAGCTTGAATTAGCGATGAAGCGAGCTTTATATGGTTGTTTATGCAATTAAGGAATCCAGTACATGGTCAGTAGTTTAATTTGTTGATCGTCTATACGAACTTTTAAATTAGAAACTTCAGTGATGTGATCAGTGACCAACTTATTTTCAACAGAAGGACTCAATGTATAAGTTTTAGTGCTATTTAGTTCGTTTTGTAAAACAGTAATATAATGTAGGCGTTAAATGATGATAATATTGTTGGCCGCCTTGTCTGCTGGAACTAAGACATACTTAGAATGAAATTCTTGGATTTCCTTTTTCAAATGTCTTAAAGTAAACTTGGGTTTTGGTGGAAGTAGGTGTTCATTAGTTTGATAAAATTTTATCCGAGAATCAACAATGTTAAAAGTATTTCGTTTCCAAGACGTTAATGCATTGGGATCAGCGTTCTCACGACGATACCATTTAACACAGAAGGTTTCTATGGATTCCGCAATCTGACCACGACAAGCATCAAAATCAATAGTTGAAGAAATTCTATATTTAGGTCCTTTAAAGAATAAATTACGAATACGTTTGTCTTTAATAATATTAAAATTACCAGTGATGACATGACCTGCATCTGAATAGCAAAATTTTGAGTTTTTACATTCGCAGTAAGAAGGGGTATTTGTTTGAACATCTAAGTCGGAAACAATTTTATTGTAATTGAATATAACATTTCTTACAGGTGCTTTATATTTATAACAGATAATAGGAACTTCGGAGTTTCTGAAATATTTAGGCACAGAATCAATGACACGTTTATCACGAAATATACTGGGTACATATATGAAGTCAATACCTTTATTCAAGAAATAAATTTTAAGAAAATGTCTCTCATGGTCAGATTGGGTGTCAATATGTGGACGGAGAACATGTTGTGTGTAACTTTGAATAAGATATGATACAGTGTAAAACGGATCTGTTTGAATAACATACTGGTCCGCTTCCTCGTCTAGCTTTTTAAGAGACTGTACAGATAAAGATGTAAGACGAGAAAGCATTGAATGTTTACCAGAGTTTGAAAGAATTAAATCGAGGTCTGCAACAGATATATTGACTTTAGATTTGCGCTTAACAATACACACTTATTTTACATTTAAGGTATGTCATCTACGTCGTATCAGATTGTCACGTCTGCAGATGAGTCAGAAAAACCAAATGGATTGGAAGAAGACTTAAAGAAGGCTCATCTTACCATAAATTATTTGAAAAGGCAAAATGGCTCGCTAAAACAAAAACTTGATGATGGCCATCGCAAATTTGAAAGAGAAAAATCTGTTATTCAAATTGAAAAAGGTAGAGAAATAACAAAACAAAAGAAAGACAATGATAAGCTTAAAACAGAACTTAATATACAAAAGAAGGAGAAAGTGAAATTGGCCGACCAATTTCAGAAAAGTCTTGCCGATTGGAAGTCACGTGTTGATTCTCTTGAAGAAAATTTGATACAGAAAGAAAAGGAACTGAGTCGATTGAACCTGGAGTTACAACAGCAAGAAGATAAAAAGATGACATTTATCCAGTATGACAAACAACTAGAACAGTTAACAGAACAATATAGGCAGCTTCAGAATGAGATCGAAGCAGCAAATGACGGGGAAAAAGAGAAAACATTCAATTCAAACGACATGGGACCCCTCATTGTCGAGAAACAGGATGTTCTAATGAAATATATGACTACGCATGTAGAACAAAGCAAATTTTATCAAGAGGAAAACAGGGATGCCTTTCAGCAATTAAATGCAAAATTAGATACATTGAAAAGTAGTGAAGAAAAAAAGGAGCAATCTGTAGGAAGAGAAATCCAGGGGATAGAAAGAACACCATCACCGCCTAAACCCACAACTCGAGGGCAAGTGAGACTTCGACGAGATAAGATAACGGCTAAGTTTCCTGTCACTACCCAGAAAAAACCTTTCACTGTATCAAAAGTTCCAAGTCCTCAATGAACATTGTACAATATAGAAGATCACATCTGCGAAAGTCATAAATTGAACATATATATAAAGTGATACTGATTTGGAGGGAAAAGATTTGCTAGTTTTCATCACTCTTCACAACAACTACAAATTAGAATTCTTCAGAAAGCTTTTTTCTCTTATAAATGTCGATCTTTTAGATAATGTTTCAATGCGATTAAAACCGTTTAAGATACGTGTTTTGAGAGACGTTCGATCCGTTTGGTTATTCAGACTTAGTGAAAAAAGTACAATATATAATCGTGAAAAGAATGTTTAAAATCAGATGGTTCGTTTTATAGCAATTTAACTTTAAGAAATGTAAAATATTTTCTACTGGAAAAAAAGTAATTCGAATGTTCAACGGCCAACTTCTTGCAGCCTACTCAGTATATGGTCATCGGTAGAATACAGCTATACATTTCTGTAGAACACATTCATTTTACTGATTACTGAATTAATCACTGACTATTAAAAGGACATTGACAGCATTATGACACTGTTATAACTGTGCGGCGTGATCTTACTAAATTGTTCTGTACTTCATACATTGAACTGGTCATGGGAAGAACATACTCAAACGTTGAGAATTTAAAATTTGATTTAGATCTACATATGTTTTAAGTTATAAAATATGTTTAATAATTTTGTTTATTAAATTGTTCTTTTACAAAACGTCAATTCGAAAAACATAAACTAAGTAACCGTTTTAACAAGAAATACTTGGTTTTCAAAGGAAAATATTATGATGTTCATTTTATACAAATCAAGAATGAATACACAATATGTTTTAATCGTATAGTAATACAAGCCGTAGTTGCAATATCATATTTAAATATCTATCTGACATTGTTTGAGGATGTTTGGATTTTTAAAACATCATGTACATTTTGACTTAAAAACAGTTTTTCTTGTTCTAAAGGATCACAGTTGTATGTTGAGCATCATTTTCTCATATATGCCATTTAGTTCATAAATGATTAAGATTTTGCACTGAGTAAAGTGCAATTTTATACAGACACATATGTATTTATTGTATAAGAAAGAGAAACAATTATCAACTAAACGTGTTTTGTTGACTGCGCATTATACATTTAGTTAGTTCGGAGGACCGTGTATGTAAACAGCATCTACGTACATGCGAGTTTAGGTTTTCAAATCCAGTTATGGATCTCCAAACTGGACTGGTAACAAACGAGTTTTGTCTATTATTTGCACCTACTTTCTTTTTTTTCGGGCGTATTTAATTAATTATATAAATGTATAAATAAAACGCCTAATCGCAATTTCATTGAGCTATTCTCATTTATGTTTATATATTGTGATTTATTGTGAAAGTAAAATAAATGTATTCTGCATTATACCAATGCTAGATGTTATATACCCTGCGACATAAAAGAAATGCATTTTATGATTTAGAACACTTATTTACGCTCATCTTGCTACATAATCTAGATTTATTCAACACCTTTCATGAACATCACGCTTCCCCTAGCATCAATTAACACAATCGGTGATATTTTTACATTATTTTAGAACGGTGGAAACGTCCTGGCTCTGCTATATCAACAAGTTATAATTTGTATTAAACTTTCAACCACGTAATTTTGATTTACATCAGGGATTATCAAAAATCATGAAATGCCAGATCGGGATGGTCAAGAGCTTTTCCTAGCCACTATAGACAGGGATGCAACGTAAGTAACTGCGGGTCAATGCAATTGTCTTTGGATGTATCTTTTCATTTTCTTTAAAATTAAAAATACTTCCGAATTTCAGGTAATGAATTTAAGTTGAAGCTTCAATGGTTACGAAATTGTAAAAATAAATTTGGAAGGTACTTTACTCTGGAAGCACAGATGTTATGATTAAAAGCTGGCATTGCTCGTGTAATCAAATACGACATGCAGATTGAAGCTTAAATGGTTACTGCGTACATTATGATAAATTATTTGGTGAGAACAGAATCTTAATAGGAGTTTCGTTAAAAAGACGTCATCAGATATTGCTTGTCCTGGTAGCCAAATTCGTGTATCACTATAGGTATTCAATGTTTTACTTTTCTCGTCAGCTATGAACACTGATGTAATAAATAAAATGCATTTGCGAAATCAGAATATATTTGCTTTTCGTGTATTTTTTAAACATTATATCAAATTGTATCTAAACATTCGCTTTTCTTGTTACAAATGTAGATTTCGTTTCATCTGGTTTATTTCATTTGCATAATTTATGTATACGTTCGTTGATTTTCAATGACCAAAACTGCTCCTAGTTTGTACGTTACGCTTCACATTATGTAATGTTTTAATCTAGGCTTGGTATGCAAGAATCATATACTTTGGTTTCATGACCTTCTTTTTCTTCTTTTACAGTATAAGAACTCACTAAGATATTGTCGCTCAATGTCAAATGTTACGTGAATATGCTCTGTTAATCAATATTCAGTACTAAACTATATATACTTTCCATTCAGTTGTCAGAAGTAGGGATTGATGATTCGATTTTAAGATTAGGTATTCAAACGTCAGTTTTAGCAAAGCCAGGGATCTCAAATATAAACCATACTTCCTTGTTAGATATCTTTAAAACTTGGTTGTTATAAAGTCCTGATCGAAAAATCTTGTTTATCTTCATAGAACATTCCAAGAGGTAACGGTAACATTACCTAAGACATATTTTAGGTATCTAGTTATGTCACATACGTGTTTCCTTATTTAGAAAATATTTACTGGTGCGTTTAAATGATACTTTAATAGGGCACATTTGGGAATGGTACTCCGTTCAAAGAACAGAATGAAGAATGCGACATATAGTCGTCACAAGACATAAGACATAAACTAAAATTGTTATTGATCTTATGTAACAGGACTGTATACAAGCAAGCATTTCATTGTGCATAAATATATTTATTACGATAGCTACACAAAGTCAGCATTTCACAAATTTAAACATTTTTTAGAAAGAAAGGATCATCATCACACTATATTTATGTAGTAAGTTTTATGCTTAAACATGTTCCAAATTGCTCAAAATGGATTTGAACGAAACCCAGTTCCTCTCCCTATTTTACAACATCGTATTTACATATATTGTAGCAGACTATTTCAATGTAGATAACAATAAAGTTGATGTTTGAAAGAAGATCTTAAAGTAGAAAAGGAATAACTTTAAGGGTATTGACTGTGTAAATTTATTTGTAAATTAATACAAATTAATAGTAAGTATTATAATGCGACTCATTAGTCTTATATAATGCTTTTTTTTTTACTGAATCAGATACATTCATTTAAAAAGTTTTATATACAAACTTATAAATAAATGTATTTGATTCAGTAAAAGAGGCTTTAAAGAAGACTCATGAATCGCATTATAATACTCTCTATCAATAGATAATGTGTATTACTGGCTGAGTGGCTAATGTCGCTGGCCTTTTATCGATGTGGCTTCGAAACCTCGCTTAGGGTGAGTTTCTTTTCATGTGAGGAAGGTCGGCGGTTCTACCAAGGTGCATATGGTGTTCACTTGGTGAAATATATTACGATCTTACACTGAGAAACAAACACATATCCTCAATCTATTACTTTAAAGCAAACGACACAATTTTAGTTTGTCTAGGCAAATCAACATAAAATAAAAATGATATTCACATATAAATCAATTTATCATGTCTTATAACCAACGAAGTGAATATATTTTAAAAAAAAAACAGTGTTAATTTAAATCATTTATTTATACAAGGATTAAAGGTAGACCTTATGTATGATCAATTACTGTAAAGGTATGTGTACTAACAGTATTATGCATTAGGTTTAGAATAGTAGAACTTATTACATGTAAAACTAAGCACAGTACTAACACCAAAATATTTTTTTTAACAAACGATTGCTACTGCATGGCATACAATTATAAATGTAGTTCTACGTGCACGATTAATTTAAAAAGATATATAAGTAGTATATATTTAAAAATGAAATAGTTTAGTTAAAGGCGGGCATTATAAAATGTAGATATGGCTTATTTATATCAATCAAATTCTTCACGTTCTATATTGAGAATGTGTATCAGTACGTAAAATAAACTGTTGCATACAGATAATTGTGGAAATACCGATAAATATATTTTTATCGCATTTTCAACTATAATGTACGTGTATTCAACTGCAGCACTTATTTGTTGTTCATTAAGAATAAACTAAATTTGAAGAAACAAACTACGAGTACATTTAAATCATATCTGTAGCTGCGATGGATAAGACATTTTACTACCATATCTAGGATTTATTTTCTCACGAACTCTTTCATTCCTGTACTATTTTATTATCAATGTAGTCTTTTATATATATATGGATACGTGTTTACATAATGTTTCGAAATGTATTCATAAGCACAGAACTGTGTTATAAATGTCATTTTTCCAATAACGGATTATAGTTTAAACATAGTTTATTTCAAACAAAATTGCAATATTTACAATTCATGATACATGGTACATAAGATAATGCCTGAAAAACGTATTATGAATTACATTTACAAACAAATGTTTTATAAAAATGCAAAAATAACTATACCTCCATAGCAATGAGAACATACTTTCTTGTTTTCACTGTATTTGTTTGGGAAATGGATTTTAGTTTTGCGTGCTTTGGTGGAAATAAAACACGGTTTTGAGTTCATTTGCGTAATAGGCCGAAGGCCTGAGTGATTAATTACGACGCATCTGAACGAAAAACGTGTTTTATTTGTTAAAAAAGCACGCAAAACTAAAATCTATTTCCAGTCTAATACCACACCAGGAAGGGATAGTAATCTGGGATCCGTTTTAGGCGTAAATGGACAGAGTAAACCGGAATAGTCAAAAGTAGGTCATTTTGCGAAACGTGTTAAATCGACAAGACAATACACGGTAAAATCCATCTTTGTTTATAAAAAAGAAATCGTAAAAGTGTTAGAATCCATTTTAAAACACAGTCATTTGATCAAACAACCAAACGTTATACAACCTGTGATCCGGGCCAATGGCTTATTTATGTTTATAACGTTGACATTGATCCTTTACAGTAACTATTAAATACTGAGTCAATGTTAATGTGATTGTTTCTATAAATAAAAGTTTGAAAATCACCACTTATTTTGCGCTTGCTAAGCTAAATTGTGAATATTAAGCGCTTCACATTTGTTTAGTCTTGACAGACGAGGAGAGAAATGGTCTAGACGAGGCCTTATTAGTGGTTGAGTTTTGTCAATTTGTGGTCATTTTTGACAGGATATGAAATATGTAGTTTTATTTCTTCATCCCGATCTTTTCAGATCATTCAGCACGACATTTGTTGTGTTAATTGTATTGTTTAATATTTTAGTTTGAACATTTCGACTTTAATGGTTCCAATACTGTTGGGTATTTTTAATCACCCTTTGTATATGGATCTGCTTTTTAATTTTGCCTTTTGCCAGTTTTTATGATATGCAGACCCCATAACCTCGGATTCCCACTCTAAATTCCTATTCCATTTCATTTACCGCTCGTTTTTCATAAAACTACACTGTTAGGGTATTATTATAGGGTCTGACTATACTGCCGTATGAACAAATCTGTGGATGTCTCTTAATTGTTTTTAGTACTTGTAACAAGTGCAATTATTGAGTACTGCTCCACCTTGGACTAGAAGGCATGACGGTAGCATGCATTTCTGCTGCCTTCCATAAACAGACTCGATCAAAGCGAGCTTACAACATCTACATTTTGTCGACCTGTTGATTTTTTAATCGCAAATAACAAAGTGATCTTATAAAGGGGGTTTGCGATCACTGGAATATCGAAGAAAAACAGTCTTCAGGATAAAAGTAAATCATAGCGTAGTTAAGAGGAAGTCTTAATGCAGGGTTCTACTTTGACATTAACATTTGTTTTTGAATTTCATGGTTTTCACAGCAGTCACCACCCTTCCTCTGTTATCTAATATATAGATGTGTAATTTGTTCCGTACCAGTGATCACAGGTTTAATAGTTAACTAAAAATCTACTTTTAACAAATTGCAAACTGTTAAATGACTGTGTAAGCTTTTCCAATGTTTCCTCCAGATTGTCATTTATACTTTCAATTTCAATATCCCTTTTTGTTTGGCGTAATTTGTTCCATTATAATAAATCTGGTGTGCTAAATTGAACATATTTTTGTTTAATTGTTTTAAGTATTCGATAAAACTGCTCTCAGTTCACGTCGATCACGCGGTACGGGTATTGGTACATGTATTGGTATTGGCCGGGCTTAATTGTATGCTATCCATACCATAACTTCAATTTTCTCAAACGTGCAGAATTACCATAAAGAAGAATGCCATCAGCTTTATGTTACAGTGTTTGAAATTTAAAATGTGCTTACATTTGTTAGTCTTAGATATGATGAATAAAATGATATATTGGTTATATGCTTTCAAATATTGTCAAATTATTCAAAAACGCATGCACCATGTTGGTCATGCAGTAAATAGTATGGTCTAAATTGACTTTAAACGATATATCGATACAATACAAGCGAAAACAATTCTTTTTATGTCTTTTTATACGTTTCTGTTTGAACATATACACGGATATTTGCTTACGAAAATCACTACCGTTTCTTTACAGCGTTTCGAGAGAAACCTCTTCAACTAGGGTTTTATTTTGTTATGTATTTTACGAAATTAATCAAAGCATTTGAATAAACTTTCAAAATGATAGTTTACCTTGATATCAGAATTATGCATATTGATTTGTACTAGTTTGTAGCAGAACCCTAACATGGTAGAACTTATAAGATGATAGATATGATCTTCATTTAACAGGCATTAAACTTTGAGATAAGAACATTGAAAGCAGAATATTACATGAAGAGAATGAAGAAAAATATAGTTTAAACTATGGAGAAAAAAGATATATGACTACGATGAGGATAAATGCGGTTGATCATACAATGAAAAGAAGACACTATAAATAAAAAAAAACGACGAAGTTATGCTTATCTCTGACAGCCTTTGAATTTATAGATTTCATACAAAAACAGTATTATAAATATATCATTTATAACTTGCATTCATTCTCATTACTTTCCGTCCTCTTACTTGCAAACAAAAATTTCTGTTTTCGTTGCTGATGTCGTCCTTTTAGATAGAAACCGACCGTTTCACTTTTTATCAACAAAAACATTTTCGCAAATTGTTTGTTTCAATTAACTCAAAGTTTACATTCATCCCTAAAGGAGAATCATTTGACAATTTATTCCGAAAGGAGAATCAATAAATAACAGATTGGCAACTGCGCTAAAGGTTGTTGGGAATGAGTGGTCACACGAGACAACCTTACATTTAATTTCCATACTTATCTCTTTTATTCAAAGACCACCTAACTAGCCGGATATACTTTTAAACTAACACATATGAAGTATTTATCAAATATTTAGCAATTGTAATAGCTTATTTTACTTTATGATTTTTCAGTTCTTCATATAATACACTTGATGATTCAAGTAAAATTGTATGATCCCTATTTTATCTGGTCGAGGCAATCCAGAATATAATCTGTGATTATACAGACTCAGACTGCAGCCTCATTTTCAAAACATCTATATTGCCGATGAAAGATATGCATGTTTTAGTACATGACATGACCAAAAGTGGATGCGTGTACCTAGTATTATTTATTGAAATCAAATTTAAGCATAAGAATTTATTAAACTTTACTTCTGCTAAGTGTGAACCAGGCTATAGTAGTCACCATATACGAAATTGAAATCAAATGGCTCTTATGATATTTACAATTGTATATTTATACACTAATACAAATAAAACAGGAATAAATGTCATAGCAAAAATGTACATGTACATATAATTTGATAAGCAAGAAATAACAACAGTTTACGTATTTTGTGAACTTTAAAGTCCTGTTCCGATTGTCAGCTGTTATTTCAAACATTTTACATCGAAGATAAAGCCATTTATAAGTATTAGAAGTGAATAATGATTGAAAAATATCATATATAGAAAACAGCCTGGGACGTTCATACTTGTACTGGTACGCATCAGTTAAAATTTTCTTCTTTATTTCTATAAGCGTTTGTGGTGTCAAAATTAAGAGTAAGCCTTACATTTTCAACAATACTAGTAAACACAAGCTATCAATCATAAATGTGTAGATTATGATTCGATTTATAATAAGTTATCGACAAATAGTAGACACGTGGTATGGATAGGAATTAACTACACGTACGTACATGTATGCTAATACAACATCCCTATTAACTTACTTACTTACTTCTGAATATTTTTACTTTTCATATACATTGTGTTTCTTTGTACAGCAGCTTGTTTAATGTTGCCTTACGTTAACTTGTATATATCAAAATTTAATTTTAAGACAGAAGGCAACCGCCACCTCCGCCACTGCTTCTTCTTCGCAAAATATTTACCTCTGCCTCTAGATTCTTCGTCTTTTCTTCTAATTTTGCTATGTCGTTGGAATGTCTCTCTCTCTCGTCTGCAATAAGCTGGGTATACTGTGCTGTTAAACTGTTGACCCGTCTTTCGGCTTCTGCGCGATCTCTCTCAATCATACCTTCAAAATAATGTCTATTCATTTCTTCTCGAGATCGATGTTCCTCAGTCATCCTTCTAATATCGGCATTGAATTGTTGTCTTTGTGATTCGTTTTCTGTTTTCATCATTTGGAACTGCTTTTCTGTAAGATTCTTTTGTTCCTGCCATTGACTCATTATAATTTGCATTTTCTCCTCTTCACGCTTCATATATTCTTTCCGGTCGTCTTCTATCCGTTTGTTGTGTTCTTCTGTTCTTTTCTTCTCCTCTTCCATTCTCCGCGTAAAAAGTTCTTGTTGTTTCTCTTGTGCATTTTTATTTTCTTTATGAATGCGTTCAATTTCTCCTGTAAAAAGGAAGGGATTGTAAGATATCATTGATGAAAAGAATGAGATAAACAGAAAAGTTAGCACAGCTTTCGGTAAAATTCCTGCAATGTCTCATCGCCATATACTGTATTACTTTGTATTCTGTTACCTATTAATAAAACTGCATGAAGGCTATGTTATTTTACTAAGGAATGGGATTGTTTCTGCATAAGATGTCATAAGTGCGTAAGTTTTTGTCAGCTATTAGATAATTAAGACAGTTAAATTCCATGATATCGATGCAGTGTATTACTACTATGTGCAAATACTCCATTAACTGCATTATTGTAAATAATTCATTTAGAATATCTATACCAAGTAAACTAAAAATATGTCATGCTATGGTACTTTGTAAATGTTTATGATTCCAAACGGAATAAGATTTTAATTAACAAGTACTATTGTTACAGAAGTATGCGACATTTCCAATATATGTTGCGAGGAAACAAACCATATCTCGTCAATTGACAAAACAAGCCATGCGGTTTACAACAAAATAACACAAATGATATATTTCGTAATTAAGTATTTATACACATTACTTTGTTTTTCCTCTAAAGTAAGTTTCTGGTCACCCAACATTATCTCACTTTCATATTCTGCCTCCTTTTCCATGAAAATCCGTAGCACTTCCAATGCCTAAATATAGAATACAACAAAGCGTTTCTACAAGTACGAAAACATTGATATTCATTTTGTTTTTTGTTTTGTCTTATTTTTATTGGATTTAACGTAGCACCGACATAGTTATAAGTCATATGGCGACTTTCCAGCTTTGATGGTGGATGAAGACAAGAACCCAGGTGTTCCTTTGTGTATTATATCATCACGGGCGGGCACCTGGGTAGAACCATCAACCTTCAGTAAGCCAACTGTATGGCCTCCTTACATAAAAAATTTAACGTCCCGAGTAAGGCTTGAACTCACATTGGTGAGGGGCAAGTTATTTGCCAGCGGTCTTAGCCACTAGGCCCCTATTGTTCATTTTGTGTCGTCAACAACAAGAACAGGAAACCATCTTAAAACAAGGAGCATCATTTTGAATATACTTGTAAAAGTAGTTATTAAAAATACAACTCCTTGGACTGATGAACAGACACATATATCATACCGAACCCACAACATACCAATATTTATGAATAAACTTAAAGTGACGTGTTCAGTCTTTTTGGTGACACTGGTCTCTATTAAAATTTGGTACACATGGTATATTGCACAACTTGCTTTTCTACAAAATTATCGACATTCAAATAGTTGCAAAGCATTATTATAATTGGAAATGCCCTCCATGGCCAAGTTATTAAAGTTGCAGACTTCGAATCACTTGCCATTCATCGCACGGGATTCGAAATCTTGATTTGGGTGTAGAATTCTTTCATATACTGGCTTGCGAAAGACCGTTGATTCTACCCAGGTGCTATCCCGTGTCTGAAATAATGCAATGCATGACGGGGCACTGGAGCCTTCCTCCACCATCAAAAGCTGGAAACTCGGTTTTTAGACTATAACTGTGTCGGTGTGACATTAAACCAAACAACAACAACTACAAATGCGGTGTCTTTTTTTAATTATAAACAGATCCATAATTCCAAAAACGTTTCAATGAGTATTTTGAGATAATACGTTTTACTTGTTCCATTACTTCTTAACGTAGTATTACACTTTATGTAAGGGACCACCTCGGTAGCCTAGTGGTAGAGCGTCCGCTTCGAGTGCGGGAGGTCGTGGGTTCGATCCCCGGCCGCGTCATACCAAAGACGTAAAAAATGGTACTAGTAGCTTCCTCGCTTGGCGCTCAGCATTAAGAGGATAGTGCTAGGACTGGTCAGCCCGGTGTCAGTATAATGTGACTGGGTGGGATATCATACCACGTGTCTACGGCGTGATATTCCAGTGAGGCAGCACTATAAAGTTGGGCATTGTGCTCACTGCTACAAGTAGACACCGTCGTTTATATGACTGAAAAATTGTTGAAAAAGACGTTAAACCCGAACACACACACACACACACACGCACGCACGCACGCACGCACGCACACACACATTTTATGTAAAACCGTATGTAAATGACGAACTTAAAATTGTCCACATTTAAATCAGTTAATTCAGTGAAACTTACTTCGTACTGATCAGTATCTTCCATGCACACAATATACTTTCTCTTTAATTTGTCCATGTCAAATTTGTACAAAGGGTATCCACCAGCCACATTGTATTTGTTCTTCTTTGAATTTTCTCCAATGACGTTTTCGTACATCTGCTTCAACTCCTTTTCGCAGTAAACACGTATCATCTTCAAATTTTCGTTTTTCAGCTCTGTCCAGATCTTGTCCATCTCATCCTTATTAACAAAAGAACATACTTTTGCCAGATTTGAAATATAAAATTCATTGTATTGTATTGCAGTTACAAATACACTTAATGTAATCTGACGATTTATAAGGTTATTCTTACTTCCTTATTATCAGCATTATATTCATATTGAAACTAATAAATGGAAGGAGAATTACACAATTACACTGCACTTCAATCTTAGCCCAAACAATATAAATAAAACCTAAAACTTTCAAAAGCTGAATTGTTTTCTAATTTAAATTTGACAGAAAATCAAAGGACTTTTGTCAAGCTCATTCAGAGTGCGATGACCATGTGACTGACATACAAAACAAGACCAGGGGCCGTATTCATAAAGCATCTTAAATATAAGTTTTGACTTAAGTTGAAGATTTTACTTAAGTTTTTGGAGATTTCAGCTTAAGTCTAAGTAAAAAAACTTAAGTCCTATTCATAAAACAGCTTAAACTTAAGATACGTAAGAAATGACTTAAGTCAGAAAACAAAATAGCGTCGTGAGTACGATTAAAGTGTTGTTTTTCAGATAAAAGCACTTTAAACATAATTGTGCATGTTGTATCTGTCTGAAATTAATGTTGTTTTTTTAATGTTTTCGTCCACAAAAAAGCCAAGAATTACTTATTAAGTTGTTTTATGAATAACAAATATACTTGAGTAAAATAAATTTCTTACTTAAGTAATACTTAAGTAAATAATCAATTTCTTATGTTTATACTTAAGATGCTTTATGAATACGGCCCCAGGTGTCTTAATTTTTGTCGTCAGTTTCTCAACTTCCTTTTATACCGATATCAATTAATATTTCATTAATATAACATTTCAGCAGATTGATTCCAGGTGCAGTTCTAAAGGTGTAAATCATTGAGTAAAAATAAGCAACTCATCTATTTGAAGACATATTTTAAAAACTATACCAATAATGTAAATATATTTATTTTAAATCGTCATAAAATTATGATTATTTGACGTATAAAGCTGAAAGTTTCGCTGTTTTAAAGGCTAAAGGCCATAAAATTTGAACAAATCGAATACATGTATAATAAAAACTTCCTTATTATGATAGTGATATGTTTGAGCAATGAAAAAAAAACCTGATAATGAATATACATCTATGACATTTTTTGATTACAGGTATCGAAAGAAAGTATACAAGAAGAACATATTATTAAATTACAATTGCTCGTTTCTCGTGCACTTCTGCATCAAATACAGCTTCTTGTCTGAACTGTGACAGAGAAGCCTGCTTGACTTCATGGTACAATTCACTGAATCTTCGGGTTTGCAAAACAGGTAGTTGAACAATTTTAACATTTTCCTTGAAGGTTTCAATGGCTTCTGTAGCCATTCTTTCATTTTCTTTATTTGCAACAACCATTATTGCGTCATCAACATCAGGGACAGCACCTGTCCGAATAGCCTTGAGGTAAGCTTCGAGCAAAGAGGTAAACACTGCAAAAATAATATGTGTCAAAGTACATTGACATAGATATAATACTGCTTCAGACAAGACATTTTGGATGCATTGATTTATATTAAGTATACTTCCGATTAACTGAAGACGGAACTATAAAAGTATTCATGAAGTGATCCCAAATATGGAGAAAAATTACAGCTTTGTATGAAGGTCCACGATCATTGAGATCTTACTCCAGAACTTGCATTGTAAGCATATAGTATTGAAATAACAAAGTTTTTTTTCCTTCATTGAAACAGACATTTTTTGATGTTTGTTTAAAGTAATATCTCGTGTATTTATTTTAATAGCAAAAATTGGTGTCGTTTTCAAAACGCCTAGTACTTACTTGGTCCATTGACGGGTTTACTACTCAGAAGGACTTTCGGCCTGCAAGTATGTAAATACTCAACGAACATTTCCGTATCTTGCAAGAAGGCCTTGGACAAGTCATTTATATCTGCCGTTTCTAACTTGGACATGACATTTCTATCCCCGGGTCTGTCAAACACGAAGCATTTACGGACTGGAAAGTAATTCCTAATACTTTCTCTCGGCATGTTAAATCTTTTCGTAGAGCCATCGTTGCCTGGTTTCAGTTGGAGGCAGTATTCTAAGTATTCATCTGGTGTATATTCTTTGCCACTTATTTGCATATTAAGCGAGAAGTCTCGCAAACAAAGAACAAGTGTTGGTAAGATCAAGTCTAACTGTTGATCGCTTTGGTCATCTTCATTGCTATTTCTGAAGGAAATGTTTTTTGAAATTTCAGTGATAAATCTTAAATTAAGTAAAGGAGATAACTGTACTGTGAATACAAGTCAAAATATACAGGTGTTCCATGGTAAAGTTAACACTTGAACGCATGCGAATTAAATCTGCTTATCTGAATATTGCTGGGACGGTAAAGTGGGATATATACCAAATGATTATAAAACATTTGATAGCATATGACATACTGCATAAATTCAAACTTATTCAGTTCTTTAGCTTTACTACATGAGCTTACTATTAAACTTAATATGATGGAACGTTATTGCGTATTTTTTTTATCTAGCTATGGATTTAATTAGAAGCGTTTATACAAAATTTCTAAACGAAATGAAATATTCAAATTATAAAGACTCATTTATATTGCTTCAAGGATACGTCAGTTTTTCGATGACATCCTGATTGAAGACAGACATCATATTATAAACAAGGATGTTGCAAAGCAGCGTAGCCAGAACGAAAAGTTTATTGTCATGCCAAACGTCACCCTGGAAAATACAATCATTTGTTACACAATATCCTCTGTAAAATATGAGATTTAAAATATTGATTCCACTGAACATTCCGTACTATACCCTGTAGACATCATTAATTGTTGTGCAATTTGATTTTATCATGTATATCTGATTATTTTCTCCAGGCTTCGGAATTTTTACAGATGTCAAGTTCACCATTTTCAGTAATTATTATTATACTTATTAGTCAATAGTCATAACTTTGCCAGACGGAAACAAAACTGTATATTTTATAACATATGGATGATTAAATGACAAAGATGCAAACTGTTTCAGTAATTGATTTTCATAATATATCTGTTTGTCAAAATGAATGGTTTGAATAGTCTTACATACCTCAGCATTTTTGATATGTTTCAATACGGTCAAATTTACAAAAACATAACAATAAAAAAGATAAAAAATACAAATGATGATATTAGCGAAATAGACATGAACTTAAGAATGTCTAAGTACTGAAGGAATTGTCTTAATTCGTCTTGAGGAAAGAAAGAAAATTTTGATAAAATTTAGTTGATAATTTTCGCACCATTTTTCATAGATTTTAGGTAGCATATTAAAGCGTATATTATTTGTACAGATATATTAATTTCTTGTATAGCCAGAACGTGCAACAATAAAATACTTATGTACATTTCGTTACCGCTCATGAAAATCAAAACGAATCGTTTACTATTTTGCTTGGTTGTGTTCTGTGGCTTCCAAAAACACGTATCAATTTAACATGCCATTAAACACAAAATTACCCAACTTTTTAAAGGGAATTCTTATAGTATTTATAGCATCTTTCTGCGCAGCCGACACTTTGGAAAATTGAAGTGAGGTCAACATTTGTTGAAACATGTGACAGACAATCTTAAATATGAGGAATCTTTAATAAAATAACATTTTTTAATAAGTTTTACCAGTAATACAAGAGATCACAGAGTGATCTTGGCGCCCACCAATGTGCCATTTTTGAGTGTTCCAAATTTCAAGACTTACTGACTAGCTCAAGGTCAAATTTCATTTCCGTACACAACGAAAGCTGTAGGTTGAAAAATGTGAAAGTAGGTCACTAGATCAATTTCAAGGACAAAGTTCTTTGTACACAAAACTATGCATGTGCATCAAGTTTGAAGGCTGTAGTTTGAGAAATTTGAAAGTAGGTCACTAGGTCAATCTTAAGGTCAAAGTTTATTTCGGTACACAAAACTATGCAAGTGGTCCAAATCTGAAGGCTGTAGCTTGAAAACTGTGGAAGTAGGTCACTAGGTCAATGTCAAGGTCAAAGTTTGTTCGGTACACAATCCTATGCATGTGGTCTAAATTTGAAGCCTGTAGCTACAGAAATGTGAAAGTAGGTCACTAGGTCAATCTTAAGGTCAAAGTTCATTTCGGTACACAAAATTATGCAAGTGGTCCAAATTTGAAGGCTGTAGCTCAAGAAATGTGAAAGTAGGTCACTAGGTCAAAATCAAGGTCAAATTTTATTTCGGAACACAGAACTATGCATGTGGTCCAAATTTGAAGCCTGTACCTACAAAAATGTGAAAGTAGGTCACTAGGTCAATGTAAAGGTCAAAGTTTGTTTCGGTACACAAAACTATGCAGGTGGTCCAAATTTGAAGGCTGTAGCTTGAGAAATGTGAAAGTAGGTAACTAGGTCAAAATCAAGGTCAAATTTCATTTCGGAACACGAAACTATGCATGTGGTCCAAATTTGAAGCCTGTACCTTCAAAAATGTGAAAGTAGGTCACTAGGTCAATGTCAAGGTCAAAGTTCTTTTCAGTGCACAAAACTATACATGTGGTCCAAATTTGAAGGCTGTAGCTACAGAAATGTGAAAGTAGGTCACTAGGTCAAAATCAAGGTCAACTCATGTCAAGGTTCATCTTGCCACTCAAAACCATACAAATTTGTATGTTGTAGGTTAATGACAAGAAGATTTTAAAATCTTTTCCCTATATAAGTCTATATGAACCATGTGACCCCCAGGACGGGGCCATATTTGAACAAACATGGTAGAGAATCACTAGATGATGCTACAATACAAATGCCAAAGCCCTGGGCTTTTTGGTTTGGACAAGAAGATTTTCAAAGTTTTTCCCTATATAAGTCTATGTAAACCATGTGACCCCCGGGGCGGGGCCATATTTGACCCTAGGGGGATAATTTGAACAATCTTAGTAGAAGACCACTAGATGATGTCACATACAAAATATCAAAGCCCTAGGCCCTGTGGTTTTGAACAAGACGTTTTTCCAAGTTTTTCCCTATATAAGTCTATATAAACCAAGTGCCCCCAGGGCGGGGCCATATTAGACCCCAGGGAAATAATTTGAATCAACTTGGTAGAGGACCACTAGATGATGCTTCATACCAAATATCAAAGCCCTAGGCTCTGTGGTTTTGGACAAGAAGATTTTCAAAGTTTTTCCCTATATAAATCTATGTAAATTATAGAAATAAACAAAGGGCCATAACTCACTAAAAATTGTTGAACCAGTCTGATTTTCAGGGGGACACAACTAGGGTACCAATACATCATTCTGATAAAGTTTGGTCAAAATCCCCCTAGTAGTTTCTGAGGAGATGCGATAACGAGAAATTGTTAACGGACGGAAGGACGGACGGACGGACGGACGTTCTAACGAAACGGTCTTTATGTGACTCCCCCATTGTTCTCTCTATTGTTCTAACAGTCACATAAAAAGAAAAATAGTCACATAAACAGAACGGAATGAATGACATCAAAGAGAAAGTACCGTTATGCAGTCACTTAACCATCATTTCGCGGGCACGGACGGACTGACGGACGGACGGAAGGACGACGGACCACGGACGCAGAGTGATTTGAATAGCCCACCATCTGATGATGGTGGGCTAAAAATGTTGATACTGGTTTATGTTGTAATGACATGTATCATCCCTGACATGTATCATGCACTTTACCATTTGTGGCTGTTTTTTGACAGCGCATTTCAGTAAAAGGCAGTATTGTTAATATAATGTTAGACAATTACCTTTGTATTGATAAGACAATATCTCCTTTCAAATTTTCCAATCATATATGTGAATTTGAAAACAAATCTATGAAAGGAAAAAATCTGTAGGAATTCTCTGTAAGAGGCAGTAGAAATGAGAAGTATAACAGGAACGGACTGGTTAATAAACAAATGTTCAGACATTGCGGATGTTTTATTAGCTCATCTGATTTTTTGAGAGAAAAAATGATGAGTTATTGTCATCACTTGATCGGCGTCGGCGTCGGCGCTGCCTGGTTAAGTTTTATGTTTAGGTCAGCTTTTCTCCAAAACTCACAAAGCTATTGCTTTGAAACTTGCAACACTTGTTCATCATCATAAGCTAACTCGGTACAGCAAGAAACATAACTCCATCTTACTTTTTGCAAGAATTATGGCCCCTTTTGTACTTAGAAAATATCAGATGTCTTGGTTAAGTTTTATGTTAAGGATAACTTTTCTCCTAAGCTATCAAAGCTATTGCTTTGAAACTTCCAACACTTGTTCACCATCATAAGCTGACCCTGTACATCAAGAAACATAACTCCATCCTGCTTTCTGCAAGAATTATTGCCCCATTTGGACATAGAAAATCAGTTTTCTTGGTTAAGTTTTATGTTTAAGTCAGCTTTTCTCCTAAACTATCAAAGCTATTGCTTTAAAACATGCAACACTTGTTCACCATCATAGGCTGACCCTGTGCAGCCAGAAACATAACTTATGTAAATTATGGCCCCTTTTGGACTTTTGGAAATATAAGATTTCTTGGTTATGTTTTATGTTTAGGTCAACTTTTTCTCTTAAACTATCAAAGCTATTGCTTTGAAACTTGTAACACTTGTTCACCATCTAAGCTGACCCTGTACATCAAGAAACATAACTCCATTCTGCTTTTTGCAATAATTATTGCCCCTTTTGGACTTAGAAAATCAGTTGTCTTGGTTGAGTATTATGTTTAAGTCAGCTTTTCTCATAAACTATCAAAGCTATTGCTTTAAAACTTGCAACAGTTTTTCACCATCATAAGCGGACGCTGTACGTCAAGAAACAGAACTCTATCCTGCTTTTTGCAAGAATGATGGCTCTTTTTAGACTTAGAAAATCATGGGTAGGACAGTAGTATTTCTATTATACAAAAAAAAAATCAGAAGAGCGTCAGCACCCGCAAGGCGGTGCTCTTGTTTTTAGATATAAGTTAGAACTTTGAGAAAGTAATGTATATATGTGTGTAGAATCAAGATAAATTCAATACTTTGTCCTTATATTTTGTTAAGACAAGTTGCAAGGTACCTTTGATAAAGGTATTTTTAGAACCAGACATACCTTAGCAGCATCGCCAAGACCTTCCGTGTCCAGCATTAATATGACAGTCCCCTCTTGCTCTGGATGGACCTGGCATAATGCCCAAATACCTTTTGTTACCGACTCTATTGTATTTCCAAGCAGGAATCCTTCAATAAAAATGCATAACTCGATAAGTATTTACTCTGTAAAATGTGAAACAGGGAAAATGGTTTAGTGTCTATTGATGCTACAGGTCAAAGAATTAGGCTGTTTTTCGTAAAAAAACCTAGGCTAAGATAGACAGACCAGCTTCTATGTGCGTGAGCATGAGTGAAAGAGAGTTCTAAGGGGTTTTTTCTCGCTTTTGTGCCTTTGTTTGTACTGGTACTTGGCGATTATTTGGCACCTTAATGGCTGCCTTTTAGTCATATCAAAGCACATTTAACAATGTTTATCATAAATCTGTTTTTTATAAAGCTTGTGTAATAGATATAAAATATGAAAATGACTTATTTTTGAGAAACAGCGTTTAATAGAATATGATTTTTTTAAAAGCAGACAAAAAGGAATGCTAAAAGAATTTACATATATTTTCCTGCTTTTCTTTAAAATACAGTGTATATGTAGCATACCCTCTTTCCTTCCTGCCACACAGTTCATTAAGTACGACTTTCCTGTTCGGCAAAGTCCTGCTATGGCAACTACTACTAACGGTGCATCTATTTGCTTTAACTGATCTAAGACATCCTGATCCGTTTCAAACTTTCCATCTTTCAAGGTGCGCACCAAACACACGGGATTTTTGAATATTGGTAAACTACAAAAGTAATTAATAATGCTAATTTAAAAGGTTTATTCAAACTCAAACTTTTTTGTGGAAAAAGACAACAAAAACAATGAGCTCACCGCACCAAGAGCTGAAAATAAGTGTACAATACTCAAATCTCCAAACAGTTGATTTTAAGAAAATATACTAAAAGTTTAAACTAGATATTAAATAAATGCATAAAGGACGTTGGAACTGTTTTCCCCACAGTTCTTCTTTTGAAAGACATTCTAAAGTAAGACTTTTAAGGATTTTCGTATTGACTTTATTAATCTTACCTTCGGAAAAACTTTTCTCTTGTCGACATCGTTTTAATCTGAAAATGCAAGAACATAAGTATTATATTCATATATTAACCGTTTAAAATGTATACAAATACCATCGTATTAAAAATAATCTGCTATTTGTCTTCAATGTAGATCTGAAATTGAATAAGAAGACAGCGTAAACCTATATGTCAGAAGAAAAACCGAAAATGAAAATTTACAAACTGAACGTGATTATGACTAAAAGGGTATATTGCATGCATAAATATAAGCTCAATGTCCTTTCAAAAGATGGATGTCGGTTCAAACAGTTATAATATTTACCGGAAACTGGAACAACTGATACGTATAAGACCTTCCTGTCGGAAATGAATAAACTGTTTGTTCTATTTCTAAAGCTCGTTTTTAAAAGAAACCATTAAGGTGACTATAGACTTTTGGTTCCTTGTGTCAGGAAAATGTTCTTGAAATAGTTTTATGTGTCCGTTTGTTATCATACATCAATCGCACATCGCATAACATTTATGACAAATTAACATTACTATACCTGAGTAGAATAACTTGTACGAGTTTTGGTTCATTGCTACGCTTCACGCTCAGTTTGTGCCGAATATATATCTAAACTAGAGTAATTGTATACCGAAAAACGATATTAACACGAAGCCAGTCAAGAAAAACCGAAATGTACATGTGAAAGGAAACCCAAATTAAACACGAGATGTATGAAATAAATTCACGATGTATATACTAACCGATGTACAGTAAATGGGAACCAAATTAACCCTAGATGTACATTGAATGGAACCCAGATAACCTTAAAGGAATGTTAAGTGATAGAAAGGATTAAGTTACAGAAAATGGTTAATAAGATTAATACTATTCGTCCGCTTAAAAGGCATGTGTCGAAAAGTAATCTTTTGCCGTGACAAACACTGTACATTAGGCTCCATTTCTGGTACCTTTTTTAGAATATAAATACCCGAGATTTCATTGCGTTGGCGAGCATTTGAGTGGAAATGAAAGAAACATGGGAATATTTATGTAGACTAATCACTGAATATAGCCATGTCGCTTTAGGGACTCCGTACAAGTTAACAATTTATAATCGAAAATAGCTAGTTTATAATTCTTTTTAAATTTGATAAATCTACTAGAAAACATTATAACTCCTTTCTGGAGAAGTACTGTTTCAAAATCATATTAAAACTCATCAACTTTAAGATACGTGCGGTCCTGATGACAAAACAATATGTAGAAAACAGTTGTGACCCCTGATTGTTATCAATGGTTATTAAGAGCATGTGTAATGGTACATTTTTATAAAGGTATTTTTTGTAAACATCATTTAACAAATGTACGTACGAAAAATCTAAACAACTTGCGAAAAAATGTTTCCGTATATATGTCTATATAAACCATGTGCCCCCAGGGAGGCCATATTTGTCTATGGGATAATTGAAGAATTGGTAGAGAATCACTAGTGATGCTAATATAATAAAGCCTAGGTACGGTATTTACAATGAAGATTTCATTCTTTTTCTAATATATGTTATATAAACTGTGACCACGGTAAAGGCCAATTTGACCCTATGGGGATATATTGAACATCTTGGTAGAGACCACTAGATGAAGCATGTTCAACTAATACTTAATATCAAAGCCCTAGGCCTTACGGTTTTGGACAAGAAGATTTTCAATTTTTTCCCTATATAAGTCTTTATAAACCATGTGACCCCCGGGGCAGGGCCATATTTGATCCTATGGGGATATATTGAACAATCTTGGTAGAGACCCACTAGATGATGCTACATACCAAATATCAAAGCCCTAGGCCTTGTGGTTTTGGACAAGAAAATTTTTGAAGTTTTTCCTTTTGGTTGCCATGGCAATCAGAGTTCTGCATGGAATTAATTTCTTTGAAACATTTTGAAAGGGGACCACCCAAGAAT